>NC_060899.1:9420601-9480267 GCF_014805685.1 Silurus meridionalis
TCTGCACCTCACCTACAGCACAAGGAGATAACTCTTTTGATCGCCCCTTGCAAGACCTGTTCCAAGTGAAACCATTTTGTACAACCATGGTCACTGTACTGTAACTCAGTTTTAAGGTGTTACCAATCTTCTTATAGCTTTGTGGAAAGCAACAATTCTAATTCTCAAATCCTTAGAAATTTTTTTGTCATGAGGTGCCATGTTAAGCATCCACTGGTCAGTATGAGAGAATTCTACATAAAGCACCAAATTTTAACGACTCTAATACAAGATACACACATTTGTTTGGCAAGCAGACAAAAACATGACCATGATGAATAAGACATGTGGCTTTGCATGTTTACATGACATACAGCCTTTTAATACTTGGGGTACATTTACTTTTGTTGTCAGCTATTTTGAAAATAATGGCTGTATGTTGAGTTTTCTTCAGAGGACAGTAAATCTAAACTGCTATACAAACTGCACATTGACTACTCTAAAATATATCCAAGTTTAATTTTTATAGTATTGTCCTTTGAGAAGAATAATAAAATAGTTGCTGAAATGTGAGGGGTGTACTTTTTTTTGTGAGATACTGTATATATGGCATTGATTTAAACACTAAAAGCAGAAACAACAATAAATAATCAAAGAAACCACTGAGAGAATTAAGACAATTCTGAATAAGAGCAAATATACATTATAATCATATGACGATGGCATAAACTTAATTTTCATTTCTACATTTCAATGTAGCAGCTTATTTCCAATTCTTATAGATTAAAATTTTTATTTTTTCTTTCTAATTTCACCTTTGTCTATAAAGAACCTTAAGGTAAAAACCTTGTACAGTTCCTCGTCGAACTGGCTGAGTTGTGCAACCTCTTGCATGACCTCTTTCCGCATGAAGAAAGGTGTATAGAGGAGTGTGTAATTCTTGCTGTAAAGGATGCGTAGGGCGAAATTGATCAAAGCCTGCTCCAGGAAAACTAGAGGTCCCTAATGAAAATGACAACACAAATATCATACACAATAAGTGGTTAGTATATAGTGTAGTATACTTGTATATTAACAGACATTATACAAAATGTAAAACTATGCCTAATTACTAATAATATAATAAGCACCTTAATTTTCCCATTTTATTTTGTGGCCTTATTCCTTAATGCTTTTTTCTCCCACATTAATCTACTCTATGGCATTCTGCCATAAACCCTTAAATCAAGGTCACAGTGATGGTTCTGCATCTGCATCTTACATTCT
The DNA here is from genome assembly GCF_014805685.1 of Silurus meridionalis. Classification (NCBI taxonomy): domain Eukaryota; kingdom Metazoa; phylum Chordata; class Actinopteri; order Siluriformes; family Siluridae; genus Silurus; species Silurus meridionalis. The sequence continues at coordinate 9,421,847 of NC_060899.1, forward strand.
GCATGTCTAGTGTGCTGATATGATCTTCAATGCAGTAGAATTTTTATTTTATGTATACGGTACTGTACTGTTAACATTTTATATACACTTCATTTTATAATTAATAATTATATTTGTATTAATAAATGTAATTATTTCAATATAAAAACATAAGTTTTTAGGTCCATCATGCTATCCGCGAGAGATCTGGAAAATCAGCAGAACAAATTTAGTTATGGTGGCAAATGCAATTCATCAGTAAACCAGGGCGTGACATTCATACCACAGTAAAGCGGGGGATTACTGTAGTTATTTAAAACTAAAATAAAAAAGGATGTTTTTAAAACTAAAATACAGTGAAACCCCATTGTACGAGCAACCTATAGTACAAGCAAACGGAGTTACGAGCAAACTCGCTCGCAAAATTTTACTCTGTTTCACGAGCAAATTTCGAAAGCACGAGCAAACCAACGCTGCCGGTTCCCCGTTTTCAGCGGAGGGTCACATCAGTCGCTTAGTTGATGACGTATCACTCGGTCGCTCTCGCTGTTCAGTGCAGCAAAAACGTAACTGTGGCAGCGGGGGCGTAGCCGAGCGGCGGTTGGTGAATGGAGGGCGGGTCCGGGAGCAGATAGGCCTCACCTGAAGTTAATGTGACCTAATGATTGTTCTCTCTTTTCAAGTGATTGCAGGGTGCATTTAAGGAGGAGAGCTTGTGTGTGTGTGTGTGTGTGTGTGTGTGTGTGTGTGTGTGTGCGCGCGCGCGCGCGTCAGAGACGTGCTGCATGGGGCACTAGGCAGACCGACACAAAAAACAAATAAAAGTGGCTCCCGTATTCATACGCTCTCCCACAGTAACTTTTTTTAGTTTTATATTTTTATTTCACTAGAAATCTTGAAAAATGTCTCCCAAGAAAATCAGTGATGGTGCTGTGAAAACGAAAGTAAATAGAATTACCATGGAAACCGAGAAGGTTACGAGCATGGTGCGTGTCTCACACTCGCAATTAACCACTATCACATGAGTAAGTGTTAACTTATGTTTATATTACGGTAATTTGCGGTGTATTTGCTTTTAAAAATAGGCTACAAATACTTTTTAAGTGCAGAAATAAGCGATCGGATGAGATCTCGGAACGGATTAAATCACTTTTACATTCATTCCTATGGGGAAAGTTAGTTTGAACATACAAGCAAATGGACCTACGAGCAATTTTCAAGAACGAATTATGCTCGTCCAATGGGGTTCCACTGCAATACATTTGAAAAATACTTGTAAAAATAAAAATGTAAAAATGCACTGCATGCAATGGAAGGTGTACAATGTAAACACCAAATAATGTGGTTCTACATTTTCTACAAAAGACTAGGCAGCTTCACCTGCCATGCATGTTCAAAATAAATACTGCTGCATAATGTGGCATTTTTATACTCAACCTTCAAGAAATATCCTCTGCTTCCTGCAATGACTGCACCTTTCTCTCCTTCATATCCATCCACCATGACAACCAGATCAACATGAGAGTACTTCTTCTGCACTGTGCAGTCACCCCAGGTGCGCTCAACTTTATTATCAGCATCCTATTGCAGAGCAACATAAAACAACAACCTAGTAATCTGAAATTATTTTACAGGAAATAACCAAGAGATTTCTGCTTTCTTTATGATTACAAAAGAAATTAGTCAATAATTATATTGGAAATGTGCTGTTACTCCATGATTTATGCAGATTTTATTAACCATATCCCCAATATAGAAGGTAATCCAACTGTGTAGGTAATAGCCACATTGTTGACAAAGGGAAGCATCACAATGTATAGACTTAAATAGTGCTAATAATTGTACCAAACATACATTTGACAAAGATATGTTTCATAAAAATGTGATCTGCATGCAAATTGAGAGAAGAGAATTTGTGGGTTTTTTTGTGACCATAAAAACACCTATTTAAATACCATAAAAAAAATCCTATTTTGAAGAGCCAGAACAACAGAAATGAATGAAAACAAGGTGATGCATTATTCGTGCAAAATCTCACCTCATCATTGCTAATGGGAACAGAAGGGTGTAGGAGGTTGCCGATTTCTCTCAGGGACTCAAATCGCTCCATCTCCAGCCTCAGCCTTTCTTCGTCTTTTTTTTGAATTGCTTCATCCACCAACATTCGAACCTTCTTAATCTGAGTCACATTCAGTGTCTGTTAAAGATGTAACATACAGAGACAGAAATGGTAATTTAAAAAAATTATAAAACAAAAACAAAGTACAAGCTAAAACTGCACACTTAAAAGACTTGAGAAGCCTTTAAACAAAGGAAGTGATGAACACTTGCAAAGCTTTAAACTGGACAAACAACATTAAACATATTGCAAGTGTACATATACTACATCACTAACTAAATTTTTTCAGTATTTATTGAAGTTTACGCATTTTAATGTCTCAATGTTGTATGAAATTAAAGCATGGCATGAATAAACAATTGAGAATAAAATAAAAAAATCATGAAAGTTAACATTTTATTTTAATTTAAAAATAGCTTACTTTTCAGATACAACAGCCAAACAACTTAAAAAGGTCTTCACATACTCCTGTCCAGTTTATTCCAAAGCAACTTGAAATGGTTTAAGACTGGAGACTGTGCTGGCCATTCAATGAATCCTATCGCATTGTTCCAGTTCCCCCGTACAACTATAATTTTTTTTTTAACCTCTAGCAGTTTACCAAGTACCTTTGTACCATTTTAGGTTATTCCCTGGAATATCCTTTTTATATTCAACAAACTAGGTAATTTACCAGTATGCAAATTTACTTTAAACACATAAATGTGTACAGATGTAAAACTTCTTTTCATTAAAAACTCCTGCCTTAGCATGAATAACAGCTTTACACATACTTGGCATACGAACGGTTTGTTTTTCCATTCAGCTAAAAAAAACTTTCCATGCTTCTTGTAAAACTTATCAAAAGGTGTTCTTCTCTACTTGGATATTTCTTTCTGACCCTGCAATCCATTTCATCCCAGAACAGTTCAATAGGGTTTGGCAGTGGTGTCTGGGCAGGTCATTCCATGATGGATAACAATCTAGGTGACTGTTAATTCTAAAATTTCACTTACAGAGCTTGGACAAATGTTTCGTGTCATTCTCTTTTTGTGAAGTTGGATATAATTTTAAAAAGACTCCAAGAAACGTGGATGAGAAAAAGCAAAGTAGAAATAATTGCAGTAAAAACACAATCAACCTGAGAGCATACTCATAATAGAGATGATCTGAAAATCAGTGGCAAAATCATCTTCATTTATATACATTGTGCATCCCTTGATTACCATTCAAATTGGAAACTCCACTAATTTTGGCCAGCACCATTATTTAAAAAATTCTCTTCTTCAGTAATTCATGATTACAGGCCCACCTCACCTGTGCATGAGAATCTTACTGGGCAGGCCAGTGAAGATTCTGCTGAAGATTTCACTAAGCTGTCCAACGGTTTCTCTTCTGCATGTACCCTCAAGCATTAGCTATGTTCTCAAGGCCACTCTGGCCCAGTGCATTTCAAAATAAAAACCCTAAACCAGCGGTCCCCAAGCTTTTTTGTGCCACAGACCAGTTAAATGTCAGACAATATTTTCACGGACTGGCCTTTAAGGTGTACAAATAATAGCGAATAAATACAACAACAAAAAATTATACGACCGGCAAAATTTTTTTCCCCCGGTATTTTCTAAATACAGTGGAACCCGGTTATGCCGATGTCCTAGGGGGTCGCCAAAAAGCATTCAGGTAACCGATGATCGAGATAAACGAAAATCAAAATGGCTGCAATATATTAACGTGCTTGAAATTTCTTTATGTACATGATGTGCGTTACTAAATGAGAATGTGCATGCACGTGTTTTAAAGGGTTTTTTTACACAACAGCGTTGCCGCGATTTGTTTGATAAGGGCATGCTATAAAAATACATACAGTACATGTTTATCTGTCAGGAATCCACCTGCCACGCCCCCTTTGGTGCTTTCTCGGCCGCTTTCTCTGAAGCTCCCGGCTTCAATCACGCACATATGGTGCTCGTTTATCATCATCACCAGCTCCTATTTAAACTTCCACACTCTCACCGTCCGTTATTGTTGCTAAACGTTGGTTCACGGCGGTCGTTGTTATCGCTCATGCGTATCCCGGTACGTGCCTTCCCACCGGCACTCTCTCAACGGCTGCGCTTTTCTTCCCAAAGCGCATCGCGGATTCCCCCCGATCCTGCCGGTGTTCATTCTATGCTTTTGCTGCTCATCCCACGTTCTCCCGTGTGCTGTTCAGCGCCGCGCTTCTACTTTCGCCTCCGCTCATCGCATAACATTTAACAACAAAAGGCATATGTGCACTAACTAACAGCAGAGATTCACCAGTATACAATACAACACCTGTAGCAGCTGTAAGTAGGGATTTAATTTATCACCTGAAATCCAAACATCCCGATCGCTATGCTGAATATCAGAGGAACGCGGCACAGAAAAGCAAAACCCCTCCGAGCATGCGCACTCCGTCTGTGGCGAACGTTTTTAAAAAGGCAAGAAGTTTCCCAGTGATATTGTTGTATTGTTGTATCTTTAAGCAGTTGCACTTGTTCTGAATGCACTTTGTTTTTATGAAAGAACATATTTTACAACCTTTCAGCAGGACAGAGGGCCTGTACATTATTATTTAATGTACACATGAGTGCATTTAAGTTAAACATTTAAGTTTGAATTTTAATTTATTTTATCCTGTGCATTGTTGCAATGTGCTATAAATAAATATTTTCATAATTTGATTGATTTGATAAATTGATTTATTCTTTGAAACTTTAATATTAATTTATGCAATTGAAATGCCTTGATTTTAGTAAGGTTAGTCATAGACATAAATGCAATGGTAATAATAATTGCCATAATTTCTTTCGGTGTTTTGGTTATCGGTTTTCGGCCTTGCTTTCCTCTTTTTCGGTTTCGGACCAGAATTTTCATTTCGGTGCATCCCTAGCTGTAAGGCTTAATTTTCCGCCACTTTCGCAAGTTCTTCTGCAGCTGCACCGAGATAACCGACGTTAAATGGCAAATTTTTCCCCCCTTGTGCTCGAGATATCAGGGTTCGGCGACATAAAAAAGTCGACATAACCGATAAAAAATGCTTAGACAAAGCAAGAATTTGGCGGTTCCACTTCAAAAACGTCGACTTAATAGGGTTGTCGAGTTAACCGAGGTCGAGATAAGTGGGTTCCACTGTATAATAATAAACCTGAATCCACTGTATTGCATTTTTGTTTATTTTGCTAGCTTGGGGGTTTCAATTTAGCGGTAATGTATTATGTGCTACCGGCCGGAGCAGCACCTTTTAGAAGGTAGCGGATGTAGGGAAGATGTGACCGAGGCATCTTGATATGCATCAAGAGTCATAGACAGATGTGGCGGAGAGAACCAGTAATTTTCCAAAATAAAACATAATTCAGAATCAGATAATAAATAAAACGAAAGTAATGTAAGTTATGTATTCTTTTTGTGCGGCCTGGTACCAATTGACCCACGGACTGGTTCCGGTCCGCAGCCTGGGGAATTTTTTTTGGCTCTTAAATTTAAAGTGTACAGTCTGTTCATTATATGCGCATTTAATATTAAGTATTAACTTAAATTATCCTATTGTCCAGGCAGAATTCCATGGCAGTCAAGTATAAAAATGTAGCCATGTTGGTTCAGTATTCCTTTTACTTAACCTAGACCTCCATGTTGACTGAGTGTAAGGCAAAACATTTTCTCTCCTGTACTCTAGTTAACCCAAGTTTTTTTATAAGAGCCAAAAATGTCACATTTGGACTTCTGATCACAACTTACTTCTAGTTATTCACTGTCCAATCCTAGTTTGTTGCATATAAACACAATGAACATGCATGTATCTCAAAAACCATAAAAGACTAGGTGTTTCCAAAATTTTAAACAATTTTGCTCAAGGGCACAGCCATGGTAGCCTGGTTGTGCTAGGATTTGAACTCACAGCTTTCCAATCGGAAGGTCCAACGTCTCAAAATCTACCCTACGCCTTAACATTTATAAGATATATTACTAATCAGACTCACTGATAAGATGTTTGCTGTCAGTGTCTCCAGGTTCTGGACTTCCTCTGGGAGGGTTTCATCATCTCCAATTGGCTCCTTCTTCTATTGACAATAAAACAAAGTATAAAATGAAATGTTACTGGCTTCCCAGCAACGTCCACATTTCCCATATTAACAAGGAGTCCAGGCTCATCAACAAACCACAAGCATGTCTACATTCATAGACAATATTTACATGAGCATTTATAAGAAACATCAAAAATGTGAAAAATGAAACAAAAATGAACAAATTATAAGAACTTGTTCTTATAAAGAAATTGTTCTTAAACTAAAACACTTCAATCATTGGGACTTGTACCTTCATTTTCTCACCAACAGATTTGCTGCATAAATTCTTTGCTTTGTTGAGGTTGTCAGTAATGAAGCGACCTAGAAGAAGAAGATATGATATAATACATACTGGTTTAGCCCTTTCATGGGGCCTTTATTTAATCAAACTATAAATCATTCTGATATTTGACCAAGAATGTACTGATCATATCTATGACTCATAAAAACTTGGTTTAAGAATTTGCAATACTGCACATTTTCTATATATATTTGGTACATAATTTACACACAAAGCACTTTTTAAAGGTTTTTTTTTTGTTGTTGTTCTTGATTTGTGCAGGAAGCCTTGGATTTTGCGTTAAAATTGATTATAGCGGTCAACACATTTCACTATTCCAGACGTTTACAAAATCGACAAGTGACAAATTCAAGAAGGAATCGTGAAAATCACTGTTGTAACCGTAAAATGACAAACAGAAAAATATTCGAAAACTAGATCGACTAAACGAAATCACTATAGACCGAATTCCTCCATTCAGAGGGATTGCATCAGACTGCTTCTTGAGGTGTGATTACATCATCATACTGAGACAATTATACTTTCTACACAACACATACGTATCTTTTACAACAACTTATAATTGTCGATAAAGGTTAGTGTCCTTTGTTTGGGCAATTAGAATAAATAGAATAGAATAAATACATTCAAGTAAATTCAATATCTGATACTAGGGTAGTCGAATGACCGTGATAAATCGATAGACAAACCAACGGTTAGCATGCTAACCCAGAACATCTTACTAGTTATTTATAACAGGTAACAATATTTTATAATGAATTTGCAGTCATTTTTATGATGGCAATTTATAACGATACAAAACTTAACTATCGTGCAGCTAAAAACATTGTAACTAATTTCCGATTGACATATGGTTTAACCAAGTAAAAAAAAAAAAAAACTCACACTTCCTCCACTCCGTATCTGCTTGAACGAGTTTATCCACCAAGGAAACATCTTTAAACCGTTTTCGTTGCGTTTCTCTCACAATTTCTGGATCGCCGCCTTTGTCGGTCCGAAAAAGGTCTAGATCAAGAACCATGATGTCGCGCTCCCGTTGTATGAAGACGTATTCGGTTATGTAGCTCTATGCTGTTTTGTGTAGCACCAGGGTTCCGGAGTAACGTTGCTTATGAGGTATGAGGCTTATGACGTGGTTGTGTGAACTGTGCAGTCGCCAAAGTGGGAAATTACATCCTTACAACTTGCAAATAGAACTTACAAGGCCGAGGGGACTCGGCGTGGCTTACACGGACGGTATTGTTTGCTTTACAATAATATCAAACTAAACTAAATGTTTAAGAGTACTATATCAAACCAGTACTAAAAGGCCTATACTGGAAAATAGCTTGCTTTTTTTTTTTTAGTTACGTGCTCTGATAGAGCGAACAATTGATGCCCGCCTTGTTACAACTGGCAAATTACCACTTACAATGAAGCGCGAATGCAGCGCCAGGCATCATTGCGCATGTGATATTTTCCAGTTCACTCATGTTGGGGACGCTAGGCTGAATCGCAAATAGGTCCCAACATCCTATATAAGCGAACTTCTTAGGGTATGAAACAAATGCCTATATAATGCACTAATATTTAAAAGTAAAAGTCATTTGTGAATCAGCCTGTGGCAGACGAGGATTTGAAGGTGAAGATGAAGAGAATGAGGACTGAAAAAATAATAAAATGGTGGAAACTAAAGGAGGAAGACTGTTGTGTGAGATTCAGGGAAGAGTTCAGACAGGGGTTAGGTTGAGGTGTTGGATGATTTGGCAACTACTGCAGCAGTAATAAGGGATACTGCTAGGAAAATACTTGGTGTGACATCTGAAAAAAGAATGGATGGCAAAGAAATGTGTTGGTGGAATGAGGAAGTACAGGAAAACATAAGGAAAAACAGTTGAAAAAAGTAGGAGAAAGAACAAGGAGATTCAAGAGGTATAGAGGCATGCAGCAAAAGCCAAGGAAAAGGCATATGATAAGCTGTATAACAAGTTGGACACCAAGGAAGAAGAAAAGAATGTGTAACAAATGGCAAGGAAAATGGACCGAGCTGTGAAGGATGTGCTGCAAGCAAGGGCAACAGAGTGTGTTTTAGGTGGAGGACAGATTTTGAGCAGCTGATGAATGAGAAAATGAAAGACAGAGCAGGGTTGGATTATGTGGAGATAGTGACGCAGGAAATGCATAGGATTAGTAAGGAGAAAGTGAGAGCTATTAAGAAGATGAACAGTGAAAGTCGGTTGGCCAGATGACATAATAGTAGAAGCATAGGGATGTTTAGGTGAGATAGGAGTAGAGTTTTTAACTAGATTGTTTAACAAGGTGAGAGGATGCCTAATGAATGGAGAAGGTTTGCTGGTAAGTTTTTTTAAGAATAAGGGTTCAAGGTGGAAGTTGGATTGTATCAAGGATCGGCTCTGAGCCCTTTCCTGTTTGCAGAGGTGATGGGGAGCAGGTTGAGAAGAGCCTGGAGAGGTGGAGGTACGTGCTAGAGAGGGGGAATAAAAGTCAGTAAGAGTAAGACAGAGTACATGTGTGTGAATGAGAGGGAGGGCAGTGGAGTGGTGCGGTGCGGTTGCAGGGAGAAGTGTTGAAGGTGGATGAGTTTAAGTACCTGGGGTCAACTGTGCAAAGTAATGGAGACTGTTTTAGAGAAGTGAAGAAAAGAGTGCAGGCAGGGTGGAGTGGGTGGAGAAGAGTGGCAGGAGTGATTTGTGATAAAAGGGTACCTGCAAGAGTGAATGGGAAAGTTTATAGGACTGTGGTGAGACATGCAATGTTGTATGGTTTAAAGACAGTGGCACTGAATAAAAGACAGGAGGTGGAGCTGGAGGTAGCAGAGGTGAAGTTGGTGAGTTTTTCATTGGGAGTGACGAGGATGGACAGGTTTAGAAATAAGCTTATTAGAGGAACAGCGCATGTTGGAACTTTTGGAGACAAGGTGAGAAAGATGGTTTGGACATGTGCAGAGGAGAGACATGGGGAATATCGGTAGGAGAATGCTGAGGATGGAGCCACCAGGAAGGAGGAAGAGAGAAAGGCCAAGGAGGAGGTTTATGGATGTGGTGAGGGAAGACATGCAGGTAGTTGGTTTGAAAGAGGCAGATGTAGAGGACAGGGGGAATGGAGACGATGATCCACTGTGGCGACCCCTCATAAGAGAGGCCAAAAGAAGATGACGACGACGACACTGGCTCCCAAATAAATATCACATTGATTACAAAATACTTCTATTGATGTATGAAGTCGTATAAAGCATTTCACTGCATTTCGTACTCTGTATGTATGTGTATGTGACAAATAAAATTTGATTTGATTTGAAGCACTGGTCTTGTGCCACAGTATCTGAGTGAACTTCTGTACCATTATGATCCATGCCTACTTTGACAATGTCCATTGTTAAAAGTGCTAACAATGAATGTAATTGAATTACAATGCAATATGAAAAGCAGTTATATGGGCTACAATTTAAGGAAATTTCTTCAATAATATATAAGAAGCCTAGCTTCCCATATTAATTATAGCTGGTCAAATTTGAATAAACTAAATAACCAAATATATCACAGCAATCTTGCACTGTTTGTTCATTTTAGGGTTCCACTCACAAATAATAATAAATCTTATAGACAAGTAGCTTAACATGTTTTAACCCCTTTAGTATATATTTTACATTTGCAATTTGAATATATTCAAAATAAACTGGAAACAAAGTTATGTCTGATTATTCTGAAATTTGTCATTTATAAGTCTAGCTAGTGATCTGTTACTACATTCTTCTGGCAATAGCTTAGCTGCTTTTTGGCATCAAATTACAGAAATTTCATGTTTACCTTTTTTTGTAAAAATATTATTAGGAAAATTAAACAAGAGGGCAGACCAACACATTAGATTTGATTAAAAAAAAATCAAGGAGCTATATCAGGTCCTTTTAGCTCTCTTGGTAAACCAAATCGTGAGTTTTTCCTCAATCTTTCCTGACAAGCACTCAGTCAGCGCATGCTGCCATCAACATGCTTTATTTTAGTAACAGAAGTGTTCAGATATAATACAAAGAATTCAGCAATTTCACAAAATCTTGGTTTGGGAGTGTTTTCTGCTTTATATAAGTGTGCATAATTATTTTTCTGGTGAAGATCAGATTCCATTTAATTTAATCTATGTATAAAATGTATACCTTTCAATTTCTTGGGCATTTATATTTTTAACTGTTCATCACCCCAACTTAACAGTAAGACAGGTAACAGGTACTTTGTACACTACTGTTTTTTTTATTTATCACCATAAAAATAGCATAATCGAAAAGAAGTCTGGTTAAATCTGATACATACACAGTTAACAAAATGTTAGAGTTCTAAATCACATATAACTGCAGTTCTCTGTAACTTATATTAAACTTAAATATTTCAATGTTTATGCACATTTTCTATACACAAGTCTTTTAATAGCAAATACTAATTTCTTTAATATGGCTTTCAAAGTACAATATAAGTAGTTATGCAATACATGTGCATTCGCATCAAAACTTTCTCATACTGAGAGACAGAGAAAGTGGTATACTGACCACAGAAAACATTGCAATCCACACTTCATTCATTTACCAAAAGCTATACTTTTTTAAAATAAAACTTGAATGCATCATGATATTAATGGTAAAAATTAATATGAGAATTGTTAGGAATTGGTCAAACTTAAGTTTACTTGACACTAGAAGAAAATGTTATGCCTGTTCCTTTTTTATGATGGCAAGGCTATTAATAAGATATTTCTTGTTCTTAGTGGGGCAGCTTCTCTTAAACCCTCCAGATTCACCATGTCTAGCATTACTAATTAATGGTCTTTTACTGTAAGATGTTCCGTTTTCTTTGCTGCTTCTTCAGATGCAACCTCTGGCTTTTTTTCTGGGCTTGGGCTAGGAGTATTTGGATATTCCCGTGTTCCAAAAATGGTACTACCAACACGGATATTAGTGGAGCCTACCTCAATCTGAAAGAAGAAATACAATTACAAAGACATTACTGTGTTCAGTGTTCACAGTGGCAGATGCGGATTACATCTTAATGAATTGTATTGAATTTAGAATCACTCTTCAATAAGAGTTTAGGTAATACGTTTAAAAACAAATATAATAAGCAAAAGAAAAATCTAACAACTCACCGCATGTTCAAAGTCTGTAGACATGCCCATACTGAGCTCAACCTGTTCCAGTTGAAGATTCAGACTCTCACATACCTTTTCACGATGCTTGAGCAGAATCTACACAGAAAGCCATTTTAAACTGAAGGGTGTTGTTTTAGAAACACATCTTTAACAAATGTTACAAGATGTATTGTTAAGATTGTAAGGGATACACATTGCCCAAGGCCTTTTATGCCAATAACAGCTGAAAACTTATAATGAATTAAAGCCTCATCTATAAACAAGCATTGCTGTTTGAAAACATATCAATACATTCATTTTATTATATCAGTTATATTTTTAACTGTTACAAAGCAAATGCCATAAATGTTCATTTAAACTATCATTATAATTGATTGTAAGTGATCCACTTGCTCTTTCACTGTCCATAATTAATGTATATTTTTTCAATTAATGTATTTATAAAAAAATACTTTTAAACAGTTAAGCTTCTGGTCAATAATGGCTTTAAAAAAATTGACAAAGTAAAAATCACATTAATGCAAGCCATTAGAAATATTTTTGAATGGTAAATATAAGCAAAACATGTAACAAAATAATGATTTTTTTTGTAGTATAGCTTTAAGCAAGTCATGACCATTTGACCAAATGCTATTTATGAAATCTACTGCTGTAGATTTATGAAATCTACACCATACTCTATTATGATACATTTACATTTTATTGAATTAATATTTAATACATTATTAGCGAGGGAGAGAGAGAGACATTGTGTGTTGAAGTGTTTAAATTATGTCTTATTTGTATTATTCTTGTGCTTTCAAAATCTCCATATTATCCAGTTAAATAGCACACAAAATAATCTATTAGGCCAAGTTAGGTAATAAGAAAATGTTTACAATAGCTGTCTCACTCTGTTTGCAACTTTGACTGTATGTTACTATGTTTACAAATGCAGCATCAATTACCTCTGTATTCACTTTAAATGTACACTTTCCAGCCAATATGAATATTCAGACAGATTGTGGTATAAATGTCAGCCATGAAACTCTATCTGTATCTTGATTAGTTCTCATACTCTTTTGTAGCAGCAGTTTGATTCTTAACATTTCTGTTTGAACATGCATAACAGAGCATTCGCTACACTCAACCAGCTGCAACAGAGTAGCACATTTAGACTGCCAACATAAAAACCAAAATCTAAACTCCATCACTCCATTAACAAATTCTTGCTATCTTCATCTGAAGAATATTTATGACTGAAATAGTTACATATAAAGTGTTACCTAAAAAGCCTATCCAGAAAGTTCGAGGAAGGTGGCAAGGCAGGGTATATAAACTTAGACACAGGAGAATTGTGGGTTGGATGGAGAGATTAGAGCCATTTATACTACTTGGAAGCTGTAGATTTATGAATGAAACCAAATTCTGTAGATGACTGAAGATGTACAGTGGATATAAAATTGAACACCCCTGTTAATATCAACTACATGTCGTACTCTGTATGAATATGTATGTGGCAAATAAAATTAGAATTGGAAAATGGCAGGTTTTTTAATGTGAAAATGAAATGTCAGGAAATATTTTCAACTTTATTGTAAAATTGCAGTGTATCTATTGAAAGTGAAAACCAATAGGATTCATTTTAGGAAAAAAGTACAATAACTTGGTTGCAGAAGAACAAACACCCCTAAAATATTTAACGGCTGCATTGAATCTCTTTGATATATTTGTTCTTTGCAAAACCATTCTAACTGGTAAATTGGCTGGGCTATTCCAAAAGCATGATCTTTTTATATTTTTTCATTTATTTGGTGTGCTTTAGGTTGTTTTCATGTTGAAAGGTGTTGTATAAGAAGCATTGAGGTTTTATGGCAAAATCCTCTAATATTTGAAGCTATTCATTATTACTCCAAGCTGATTAAAGCCCCAGCTAAAAAAACCTGCATGTTTTACTGTGGCTAAGGAGGGTTTTTTTTTTAACCAAAAATATATTTTGGTATTATGGCCAAAAAGTTCAACTTTATTCTTATCAGATAATATCATAACACATTAATCCACATGTTTTGGGAGACTGAATGTATTTGTTGCAAGCTTTAGCTGGGCTTGGATGTTTTTTATTTTTTATTTTGGATAAAATAACTTCTGCCTTGCCACACAACCATGTAGCTCAGATATATAAATAATTGTTATTGCTGTCACACGTAAGGAGCCTTTGATGTCCTGTTCTCTGCCATATTTGGCAATTGTATATTCACAGTTTTGGAAAAAGTTTGGAACCCTCTCCTAATTAATTTTAACAATAAGATCCCATACCGCGATATCAGCTCTGCAGCCCATGGCTTTTTCACTTGAATGTTACCAAGAAGATGGCAAAAAGATTCTATAGGAACAGTTGTACACCCCATAAAAATAAGTTGGGAAAATGTATAAAAAAAAAAAAAAAAAAAAAAAAACAGAATGCAATGATTTTCAAAACGTATAAATCGTATACAACTAAGAAAATCATTTGAATGTTTAAACTGAGGAAATGTAATATATTGTTCATACATAAATGTTCATAATATGTTCATTTTAAATTTAGTGGCTGCAATATGTCTCAAAATGTTGGGACTGGGACAGCAAGTCTAGAAAAGTAAGTGTTATAACATTATCAGCTGGAAGAACACTTTGCACATTTTGTAAAGTTAATCTGGCAAGAGGCCTAAAATAATAATCAGAGTCTATCAAAAGATGGGCAGTGGTTCACCAATCTAAAAAAAATGTGAATACAAGTTGTGGAACAATTTTAAAATAATGTTCCTCAACATAAAACACCCAAGACCATTGATGTACCATCAATACGGTGCATAATATCCAAGAATCTTTAGAAAACCCTAAATGTGTATGTGTGTGTATATCAAATTACATTCGATTAGATTCAACTTTGCACAAGTTTACGGAACAAGGCAAAAAAAATGCAGTTAACATTTAACCGGAAGTGCATTGGTAGCAGTGTAAACTATTTACATATGCACAGGTTGGTAAGGCTATGATATATGATAGGTATTAATAATGAAAGATGAACAAACAATAGTCGATGGGCATTGTGAGAGAGAGTCCTTTGTGATGATGTAAGCCTTGTAAGTCTTTTGGGAGTAAAGTTTCCACAATTCGTTAGGCAGTTCTCAACACTCTCTGCAGCACTTTCTGGTCTGACACAGAGCAGTTTCCATATCAGACTTTAATACAGCTGGTCAGCATGCTCTCAATGGTGCAGAGGTAAAAGTTCACCAGGATGTCTGAAAAAAATATTTTTTTTCAGAGCCTCTTGACCAGACTGGAGCTGTTTTTTTTTGTCCAGTAGATGTCCTCAGAGATGTGGATCCCCTGGAATTTAAAGATGGTGACATGGTCTACCACCCCTCTATTTAAATGGATGTGTGTGTGCTGCCTTTCTCCTTCCTGAAGTCTACAATGAGCTCCTTGGTCTTCTTGGTGTTGAGTAGCAAGTTGTTTTCAGTGGACCATGCAGCCAAGCGATTCACCTCCTCCCTGTAGGCTGAATCATCATTTGCTTGATAAGACTGATTACCATAGTATCATCTGCAAACTTGATGATAACGTTGGAACCATGTACAGGATTGCAGTCATGGGTGAAGATTGAGTAGAAAAAGGGACTCCGTTTTGCAGAATGATGTGCTAATGCCTAGGTCTCCATGTTTGGTGACTAACTTGGAGTTTCAGATCTGCAAGCAGTGTTGTATGCCTTGAGTAAGAGGTGAACCTCGCTGTTCATCCAGGGCATAGAGTTATCTGTTTCTGTGTGGTATCACTGTCTATTGTGGTGTTTATATTGTCCAATATAGAGGAAGCATAGCTTTTAATGTGTGTGGGAGTCACAGGTTGCCTGAGTGGCAAACTTCCAGTCGGCATGTCAAAACCAATCCTGTAGTACAAAATCTGCTACCTCTGGCCACACTTTGATCATCCACACTGTGGGTTTCACATGTTGGATGAGTGGTAAACACTTGGGTGAGAGAAACAAAAAAAGTTGATTGGATTGCCCCAAGTGGGGGAGGAGGGTAGCTTTCTAGAAATCAGGTAAGTATGTGTAAACATGGTCCAGGGTTTTATTTCCTCTGGTGTTGCAGGAAACTGGTAGGACTGGGAGGACTGTCTTTAAATTGCCATGTTTTAAGTCACCTGCAACAATAAAAGCAGCCTCTGGATATGTTGACTGTTGTCTGCTAATGGCTGCATGGAGTTATTTTATTGCAAACTTGGCAATTTTTATTGTATGAGGAAGTCAGGTGTAGCAGAGAAGTATGTAAGGGTGGTGCAGGACATGATGACAGTGTTACAGCAGTGAGGTGTGCAGTAGGAATGGTAGACTGGTTTAAGGTGGAGGTGAGATTGCATCAAGGTTTGCTCTGTGCCCTTTTCTGTCTGGACAGGTTGACGGATGAGGTCAGATAGGAGTCTCCATGGACAATGATGTATCCGGATGAGTTGTGGCGAGAGTAGAGAGTTCAGAAGAGCCTGGAGAGGTGGGGGTATGACAAAAGACAGGAGTCGGAGCTAGATTTTGCAGAGTTAAAGATTCTGAGATTTCCATTGGGAGTGATGAGGATGTACAGAATTAGAAATTAGTTTATTAGCGGGATAACGCATGTAGGACATTTTAGAGACCTGAGATACACAGGTAGAAGATGGCTAAGGACGGAGCCACCAGGCAGGAAGAAAAGAGGAAGGCCAAGTAGGAGGTGGATGAATGTTTTGATGGAAATGCAGGTAGTTTGTTTGAAAAAGGCAGATGTAGAGGACAGTGTGGTATGAAGGTGGATGATCTGCTGTGTTAACCCCTAATGGGAGCAGCCAAAAGAAGAAGATATATAGTATCTCACAAAAGTAAGTATATGCCCCACATTTCAGCATATCTTCTCAAGGGACAATAGTATAGAAATCAGACTTGGATATACAATTTTTTTTTTTTTTTTTTTAGAGAGTAGTCAGTGTGCAGCTTGTATATAAGTACAAATTTTCTGTCCTCTGAAAATAACTCATTATTGCCATTATAAGCCATTATTGTCAAAATAGCTGAAAACAAAAGTGAGTACACAATGCCACGAGCCACAATGGGTTCCAAAATTTGACAGAGGGGCCGGGTCATACACACACACACACACACACACACACACACACACACACACACACACACACACACACATACATACATACATATATATATATATATATATATATATATATATATATATATATATATATATATATATATATAAAACATTAGAGAATTGGCAAATTCAGTTTCATCAAGTGCCAAAAGATCAACAATTTGTTTATCTTTTTTTTGTTCAGTACAGTTTCAGTAGGAACAGTGTTGTTGAACTCCTTATTTTGCCAGTTCATCAAAGTCTGTAGTAAGTTTTGTTGTGGCAATTCTCAGGATAGATCCGAGGTGTTTGTCAGAAACTGTCGCAGTTTTTAAAGAGTATCAGATTAAGCTCTCTTAATAGAAGAAGAGAGTATTGCACGCAAACAACGTCAATGGAGCTGAAGTGCGACATCTTTAGGGGAAACGTGGGCATTACAGGGGAAAGGTAAATTGAACAATGTTTACCCGTACCTATTTTAATAGAATTTGGTCACGTTCGGCGGGACGGATTAATGAACCCAACGGGCCATGTGTGGCCCGCGGGCCGTAGTCTGCCCATGTCTGCCCTAAGTGATAACAGCTGAAGGTCCTCCAACCATGCAAAGCCACATGTCCTATTCATCATGTTCATGTTTTTGACTGCTTTACAGGACCATACAATTTGTGTATCTTGTAATAGGGCAGTTTATTTTTGGATGTTCAAGTGAACGTGTCAATATTTTTTATGAGCACCATTGTTATCTAGCACTGCCTTTATCCTCTTGGGCATTGATTTCACCTTGCTTGTGCAGCAATTTAATGACAGTTTATACTATAGATGGACTATGCTAAATACAGTTTTTATAAATGTATAAGCAGTTGACCTTCTGCAAAAACCTGCCGTCTTTAGTTTTTGCTATGTCTGACAAACCATGCCGTGATGACAAGAACACCTGTCAATCAAGCTCTTTGCGAAGGGTCAATTGCTTATACACTTATGTAGCAGTGTGCGAGTGGAGGGCGAGCTCCAGCGGTGTGCGAGTGGAGGGCTGATCTGGATAGAACGAGCAGTAAGAAACACCTGCAGCTGATGAGACTAATCAGTGCACACAGAGAGATGCCAACCTCCGGGGAGAGAGCCACCAAGCACAGACGAGCAGAAGAGCTGCCGAACAGTGACTGAACGCGGAGGAAAGCAGGCCCATCCGCGAGTGGCCACTGGCGGACGTCAAGATGGAAAGACCTCCAGAACCATGAGTGTGAGCCCCCACGTGAATACTGGAAAGGAAAACGCCGGGGTGAAAACGAAAGTAAATAAAGCAATCTCTGCTTGGTGAACTATTGCCTGTCTCTCTTTCTTCCACCGTTGAACCAGTGGGATTTGTTACTGTGGTGCCGAAACCCCTTGCTAGAAGAGAGGTATGATGCCAGGCGGACTTCGCCGTGGAGGGAGTGGGACCAGGCCAAGGAGGAGTGCTACAGCCGGAACGGAACAGGCACTCCATCGTCTGCCACACCTCTCCAGGGAAGTCCAGATGGCGGTGCACCCAGGGACAGGCAGCTTCTCTTGCTCTCTCAAAAGAAAACACACTGGTCTCAAGGATGAAGGCGAAACATCAGCACAGTAAGCTCAAATAGTATAATCCTCATCATGCGAAAATGGTATAGTTTAATGAAGTGCTATTGAGTAATTTGTTTGTTTGCTGACTTTGGAACAGTTGCACTAGATCACCTCGCTCCCGACATAGTGATGGATTCAATTAAAATGGTGCGAACAAAAACAAAATCTAAAAGCAGCAAATAAAAGCAGCAGTAAACAATAAAATTTATAGTTAATGTGGTTTTCAGCTAATGATTATGTATTTGCTCACCAATGAATACATACATACATACACACACGCTGTATTAAGATTAATGAGGGAACTGGATCTGGACGATACTCAAAAGGTGTGGAAAGATTTGAGTCACGTAAAGAAAAAAAGTGCATGCATAGAACACTGTCCAGGGAAGAAAGTTGGGTATTTATTTAAAACATAAAAGATTAATACACTGGAACAGGCTTTGGTGGATTGCTTACAAAGAAGGAATATGACGTTTTAAATAAAGTGATAACGCACTTGCAATTGCCTGACCTCGAGTCCAACCTCATTCCACTTCCACTGCAGATTTGTCAATCACCAATATGGTTTCCCTTAACTAAACTTAGTTTGTTTCAGGCCACCCAATTATGTGTATTCGTGTGGTACTCACTACACTACACTTATGAGTAGAAAGCTGTGGAATTAAAAATGGTAAAAGTAAATAAAAACCATAAAAACTGCGTTATTAAGCATGAAAGTCTTAAAATGGATGAAGGGCCAGTGTGCCTACCACAAATCTCAACAGAAACAATCGCTCATATAGGAACATATTTTAACAAATGAAATTGACTATCATTGAGCCTTTCTTATCAATGTGGGCTTCATCAACTTTGTTTTATAGATTATACACAGAAGGCATAATCTGCATCTGTAATTCATCAGTGTTGTCCACGGGCTTATAGGATATGTCTGGTCTGTGTCTTTTCTCCCAGCATTCCCTGAATGTACTAGCAGTAATGATTTTTGATTCCAAAACAGGCAGAAGAAAATCCTAATAATTTTCCGATGGCTCGTCCAGGATCTCTATGAGGAGGTAAGGTCTATTAGTGTTTGTTCTCTTTCCTCAAAATAGAGATCTCTTTACCACACTGTTTAACAGTACCAATCACCTCATGGTGTTTTCAGAGGTGCAAATATAATTATTCTGACTTTCAGAAAACATTGCTTTAGCCAGTGTTTCCACAAAAGACAGTGGGAACAAAAGGATAAGCTTTTTCTAAGCAACTAAATACATGATTAGGAATATTTCTGTTCTGTTCTACTGAAATCTTCAACTATATAATTTAGTACTTGATTTGTTCTTGTATAATAATGGGTGGAAGTGATCAGTCCCAATCCAGACCTTATGATTGAGTGTATAAGAAGGGTTATGGATATTTTTTTCTAACTATTATTGATAGTTTGGCAGGGTGGACTAACAAATACATTCAGTTAAGACCTTATTCAAGATAGAAATAGATGAATATAGAATATAGACAGATTAACAGATTCTTCTTATTGTGCATGTGTGTGTTTAAAATACAGTGTAAACTTTTATAATTTTTTTGGGCAACAGTACTGTTTTTTACTGCCTATTTTTGAAGCCTTCATTAACTCAGTCTAAATCAATAGAGTTCCTGTCACATGCCTAAGACTTTCACCCGTAGGTTGACTAGCCCAGATGATCCTTACATTTATTGTCCTTTCCTTTCAATCTTTGGGCTCCGATGTTTATCTAATCTTTGTTGTGCACTCTTTTTGAGCAGGGCCGAATCATTCTGTGGCAGCAGGGGCGTGGCTGAGTGCCAGTTTGTGAATGGAGGGCGAGGCCAGGAGCAGATAGACAGGGAATGACACACCTGAAGGAAATTGGGACTAATCTGTGTTCTCTCTCTTGCAGTGATCAGTGGGAGCATTTAAGGAGGAGCGAGAGGATGTGTGTGGGTGTGTGTGCCTGGGATTGTAAGGCTGCGGCACTGAGCACAGAGCTTATAAAAAATAAACGTTTTCTTGGTATTGAACCTGTCCTGTAGTGGTCTTCCTTTCCCCGAACCATTCGCTCTCCCACACATTCTTCAAACTCCAGCAAGTTGGTGACACTCTTTTGAAGATTGCTTATCTGACTGCACAGTATAGCCTGTTTATACCTTAGCCCTACAACCTAAATGTAAACGGTAGCACTTCATCCAAAATATCAGATGTATTAAGAAGTTGATCATTGCAATCAGTCCACTATACCTTATGTGAGGTATTTTACTGTTGATGATCTCTGATCAAGAGCCTTTTTTAATGTCCTATTGAGCAGCCAGATGCAACTTATTTTCTCATTTTGGCAACTTCCATACACATGGACAACATCAATTGTGTTTTTTCATTCATTAACCAATAAAAATGTCCACCAGGAAAAATATGCTAAACCAAAAAAAACTACTTAAATAGTTTATATATTTCTCGATTACCCTGTGAGAATGGTTTGGTTGAGGAGGATACTCAGTCCTCAACTCTCGGCCAAAAAAATTAACAGACTTGCAAAAAGGGCTCACTGTGTGATTCACAACACTCTAGTCTTGCTCCACCTGGTGCACTACCCAGGTTTCTATTTACCCAAGGTGAGTGGCACCTTTCCTCTTATACAGAGCGAGGTATGTCCCACTTTTCTAGGATTTAATAATTACTGTCAAACACACATCTATTTTTGTCTCTTCCTTGTAATTTCTGAGCAAACATAATCTTCAATAACATGCTACAATTTTGGTAGATTTGCTGCAAAACACACCCCAAAAATAAAAGATGCAAACCTGGTCTATTCTCTACATCACCCTAAAATATAAACTTTTCATAATCTTTCTGAGTATGAAATTTTTCATTTATTCAATACACCTTTGTGATATGAATACATCATATCTACAACTGCAATTTATTAATATTTTTAGTATATCATGCAACCCCTTTTATCAGGCACTTGATGTGCTGCATCAGGTGTGGCAGATGATGTGTCTTGAAAAAAATACCCTTTTTTTTTTTTTTTGTAAACCCAGAGAGGTGTTTTGAATGTTAATTTTAAATCATAAACATTATCATAATGTTTACTGTTGCATACAAGAAAACTACATTTGTAGCTTTTCCCTCAAACAGTTTACTATAGCAATTGAGCAAATGTTGATACAAGTAATCTCAGAAGTGCATTGCTAATTTTCTAACCAGGAATTTTGTGTTAAAACCAATTTAAATATATTTGATTTAATTTAAAAGTTTAATCATTCTTATTAAGTGCGTTTTGTCTCTGAAGTGTGTGCATATATAAAAATATTTACCTGGAAGTCAGGATTTGGACCTTCACTGAGATCATAACCATAACGTCCGATAGTCATTAGTCCAGAGAAGACCAGAGCAGGACAATTAGTCACAATATGCTTGACCGTATTGATAGTTTCTTCAGGATGCAGACCATGTTTACCTATTGGAGCACAAAGTACAAATTAACAGTGATTACCGTTCCACACCACTTATTCATTTTTTATATTTTGAATATTTTATTATATTTTGATATATTTAAATCGTGTAAGAAATTGAATCTACTTTAATGAGGAAAATATTGTACTCCAGCTGTGGATGTCAGAAACAGCATATGCTGACCAATTTAACACCAGTAACACATGAAAGACAAGCTTACACTGCAGCTAACACTGCATAATAGCTGCAGGTCAGGACTTATCAGCAAGTTATCTGTGAAACACACCATTACTGGCTGAGTGCTATTAAGGTCAAATAAAAAGGTTTTGATTTTAATTTTATATTTTGGCAAATATTTATAAAATAAACAAATAATTAGAAAACTTGGTTAGCTAAGCATATTGATTAGTATCAGCCTATTGTGATCAAAGAATTAGTATTTATGTACATATGGAAAAATAGCCTTCATAACCCGCCTCTTCCGAAATACTTTACTAATTCCTTGTCTAATTATGTGTTATTTAAACAGATATATATTGTATGTTTATGTCTACTGCTGTCATACATTTTTAACTACAGGCCTGAAAATTGTCAGAATTATGCAGTGGGACAAACATGGTGAATACAAACAATATAACAGGCTGTTCATGAAATGAACACACACTTTCCTCGCTGCTTGTGTTGATCTGAACCATGACCTTTAATCTCCTGGTGTTACAAGATCGTAACTTCTGCCATGAGCTGTTAAGTTTGTCAGCCAGTTTTACAGAGTCGATGGTCTCAACCATGTAAAGGTTTGGAACACCTATAAGCCAACTCAAAAAAGTGCAAACTCAAAAACCACAAAGTATAATAGATTCAATTTTATGTACAAAGGAGTCAAAGAACTTTTTATTTTTAAACCAGTAAATGGTGGAAAAAAGCTAAACTGCTTACCTAAGAGTTTATTAACATTCCCCTTCTGTAAATGTCCAATGAAATGCCATTTAATTTCAGGGCATGGTGTCAAAATCTAAGATAGAAAATAATCTCAGTAAAGTATTCCAAAACATAGCACAGAAGATCAAGATTTGAGAAACATAATTAGCATCATGAGTCAGTGATGAGCTCAAAAAAAGTACACAATACACAAAACTCTATAAGTGAAAAGCAAGAAAATCTAGTTCTAAAGTTTTGGCAACATGTACTGTTTAAGATTTCTAGCTAATTTAAGACTTCTTGAACATACCAGAGGGTGAGACGCTTTCTCCACAAGCTCATTTACCTATGAGAAGATGCAGAATATATACCTTATAAAATCATTACTGAGCCAAAATGCAGAGGTGACATACAAATAAGTTAGACTTTGTAAATGTACTTACATAATTCTCCCCAAAGTTGCGTTGTCCATGTTTATAAGCCTCAACTACCATGTCTGGAGGTTTGGTTTTACTTACAGCAACTATCCTAGGTGCAATGCATGGTAATGTCTGTCAAAAGAGAGGTGAAAAACAATGTTAAATACAAAAATATCATTTAAAATTGTGTGAGCTATTCTTCTAAAATATCACTAACATCAACTAGCTATGATAAGTCTCCATTTCTTCTGCATACACAGTTGAAAAGTTGACATATGCTTCAGTAAAATAAAAATAATTATATATATATATATATATATATATATATATATATATATATATATATATATATATATATATATATATATAAAACAAAAGTGAGTACACTCTGCACATTTTAGTATATCTTCTTAAGGGACAATACTATAGAAATGAATTGGAGATTGGATATATTTTAAATTAGTCAGTGTGCAGCTTGCCTAGCAGTACAGATTTACTAAACATAGCTGGCAACAAAAGTGAGTACAACCTAAGTGATAACAACTGTATGTCGCTTAACCATGCAAAGAAACATGTCCTATTCATCATGCTCATGTTTTTGTCCGCTTCACAGCAACATACAAATCTGTATATCTTGTATTAGAGCAGTTCCAATTTGGTGCTTTTTGTGGTTCTTTACAATTCTCTCATACTGACCAATGGATGTTAAACATGGCACCCCATGGCAAATAACTCTTTGAGGATTTGGGAATTAGAATTGTTGCTCTCCACAAAAATGGAGCTCTAATTATATATTAATACAAAATTATTTTAATTTTTGTTACCTAATGTAACAATGAATCCAGGCAAAACATTAACTATAGAACACAAGCAGAGAAAAGATGATGATCAGGTGATCAGGCATGTTTCTGTTCTTAGTCATGTTGACATCCCTGACTCCTTCTGTCCCCCCATATTTCCTGTTGCTTTCTGCCTTGCCCATTGTTAGCTTTGTAAACTAGCTTACATCTGTGGTGTGTGAGAGCCAGAAACATATACAGTTGGGCAAAAAAAGTATTTAGTCAGTCACCAATTGTGCAAGTTTCTTCCACTAAAAAAGATGAGAGAGGCCTGTCATTTTCATCATAGGTACACTTCAACTATGAGAGACAAAATTAGCAAAAAAAAAATCACATTGTCTGGTTTTTAAAGAATTTATTTGCAAATTATGGTGGAAAATAAGTAATTGGTCACTTACAAAAAAGCAAGATTTCTGGCTCTCACAGACCTGTAACAACTTATTTAAAAGGCTCCTCTGTCCTCCACTTGTTAACTGTATTAATGGCACCTGTCTGAACTCGTTATCAGTATAAAAGACACAACTCTGACTGTCCACAACCTCGAACAGTCAGACTCCAAACTCCACTATGGCCAAGACCAAAGAGCTGTCAAAGGACACCAGAAACAAAATTGTAGACCTGCACCAGGCTGGGAAGACTGAATCTGCAATAGGTAAGCAGCTTGGTGTGAAGAAATCAACTGTGGGATCAATTATTAGAAAATGGAAGGCATAAAAGACTACTGATAATCTCCCTCGATCTGGGGTGCCATGCAAGATCTCACACCATGGAGTCAAAATGATCACAAGAACGGTGAGCAAAAATCCCAGAACCACACTGGGGAACCTAGTGAATGACCTGCAGAGAGCTGGGACCAAAGTAACAAAGGCTACCATCAGTAACACACTATGCCGAAGGGACTCAAATCCTGCAGTGCCAGACGTGTCCCCCTGCTTAAGCCAGTACATGTCCAGGCCCATCTGAAGTTTGCTAGAGAGCATTTGGATGATCCAGAAGAGGATTGGGAGATTGTCATATGGTCAGATGAACCAAACTACCAGCAACAGTGTGTAAAAACCTTGTGGAGACTTACAGAAAATGTTTTATCTCTGTCATTGCCAACAAAGGGTATATAACAAAGTATTGAGATGAACTTTTGTTATTGACCAAATACTTATTTTTCACCATAATCTGCAAATAAATTCTTTAAAAATCAGACAATGTGATTTCTGGATTTTTTTTCTTCTTCTCACTTTGTCTCTCATAGTTGAAGTGTACCTATGATGAAAGATACAGGACTCTCTCTCATCTTTTTAAGTGGGAGAACTTGCACAATTGGTGGCTGACTAAATACTTTTTTGCCCCACTGTATATGATACACCAGTGGTAGATTGAAAAAGCTGTGCAAAGACAGGGATGAAAACGGCATGCAGAGAGAAGAAAAAATATTGACCATTTCACCAAATAGATTAAAACTAAAGTAACGAGTCTGGTTTGAAAATGTAAGAAGTAGAAAGTATAGATATTTGTGTAAATGTAATGAGTGAAATAAAATAAATTGATACCAGAAAAATCTACTTAAGTACAACAGAGGTGGCAAAAGTACACAGATCCGTCACTTAATGTAAAAGTACAGATACTTATATTTTAAAATACTCTAGTAAAAGTTGAAGTACTGACTATCCTTTTTCTTAAGTTAAAGTAAAGAAGACATGTACTTAAGTAAAAAGTAGCGATTATTACTAGCTGTTTAATGTCACGCTGGTAACTGGACCTCACATCATATTAATATTACTGTTGGCAATCAATTAATATAATTAATCACAATCAATAACACGACTGTATCGCACATTTTTACCTGTTCTGAATGTATCATTATTGGGCAAATATTGAGGCTTTATGCAAATGTATGTTTATTATTAGTGAAACCATATTCAGCATAGAGATGAAGACAAAATATTCTTGTAAAGGTTTTAAAATAATTCCAGTGTTTTAAATTACGTAAATCATCAGGACGCCAAATGGGACCTTTGCTATGTTTCCACACGGTCGATTAATGAGATGATACCGGAGAAACTGTACCTCTTCCAACTATCATACAGATTACATATTCAGAGAATATTTGTATTTGATTAGTTTATTTTGGTTTATTTATATTTAGGCATTTCAAACTTTCTATTTATATATTTATCATGTCTGTGAGACAAGTATTCACTGATATTCAGGTTGTTTTTTCCTCATAACACTGAAACAAACTTAAATAATGCTGTCTTTTTTTGATCGTACAGATAAGAGCAATATGTCATTTCGCATCTGTAAATGGCTGACTTTTATTTGTATACACTTATAATAACATGAGATAAGTTATATAACTTATATGAGAAGTATTTGGTTTTGTATGCAGAGTTTTTAAAAAGAAAATTTGCTGCAAAAAATTCAGTTAAGGGGATCATTTACCCAGAAATAAAGAAATTGTCATCATTTACTCAACCTCATGTCATTTAAAACACGCAAGTCTTAAATTTAAAAACACATATGAAGATATTTTAATGAAATCTGAGAGATTTCTGTCTACAGTCTTGGTTCATAAAAAGATCGTAAAACTAATTAATGTTCATTGAACAGTTTAGTCGAAATTTTCGGGAGAGACTCAGTCACTTTATATGATAACTTTCTTTCCCACTCCCCATTTATCCGGGCTTGGGACCGGCACTAAGGCTTGTGCAACCCAAATGGCTGGGGTTGGTTCCCTGACCGGGGATCGAACCACATCCTAACCACTAGACAACCTTTATATGATAACAGGTTAAATTTAGGCTTTTATCTACACATAAACTATGATCAGCAAAAATAAACAGATACTTGCTGATGTAAAAGAACAAACTTCATTGTTTTTTACAGGAAGCTTAAACATGTGTAATAAGAAGAACCCAATTGGTCTTCATACTTTAAGCAAGCATGCTTGAGCTTCAATTTGCCATTACTGATGTGTGCTTTGGTTAATGTTTATATGTGGGTATTTGGTGAACCACACCTTTAAAATATAGCTGTGATTTTTGTCTATTACAGTGGCAATGAAGAGGTTTTGCAGTGTGCCCAGAGGAGCTTTGGGGATTGCAGTAAATTTTTATATATTATTTTTATATATTTTATTTAAGAATGTTCCTTGCTTGATTTGTGAAATGTGTTATATGTACATGTTTTACACATAAAATAAAGATTTTCTTAAAATGTTTCATGTGAATGTATTTTCTTGGACTGAAATATATTGAGGGCAAATGTCTTTTTAAAATGAATTTAAAATATTATTTTGAAAATATATTTTCCAAAATATATAAAAATGGGCCATTTTTAATTTATTAAAAATAGATTTTTATCATATCGGATGTTGATTCGAGTAGTAAACACATGAAAAGTATTAATTTAAGGTACATGGCGACAAATGTGCGATCAATCAGGTTAAATATTTTAATCAATTGACAGGCCTAATATTAATATGACGTCCAGTTACCAGCGTCACAATAAACAGGCAGTAGTAATGGCTACTTTTTATTTAAGTACATTTCAAAACCCAAACTTTTTTTACTTTACCTTGAAGAAATATTATAGTCAGTACTTTTACCAGAGTCTTTCAAAAAGAGTATCTGTACTTCTAATTAAGCGAGGGATGTGTACTTTTGCCACCTCTGAGCCCATCTACACTTGTTATACTGTTTTAATATACTGTTATGCATCATGGCCCACATCGCAATCTCCTACGATAAGGCTATAATACTGTATATGAATATTATGCTAAATACAGAAATGATTGGTGATCCATAAATATGATAATCGTGCATGCCTACATTAACGATTTATAAGACTTGTGTACAAATATCTCATTCTCTTTGGCGACTGTGTGCTAAGGTTGAGCATTTACATAATCCGACAGAAGCAGTGAACTGACTGAGGACATATGAGGATAAAAGTTTTACAAAGCATCTCAGTCTGAACGTTTAATTCTACAAACTAACCTTTGCACGTCGGGTTACGGCCAGATTGACCCGGTCTAAGACTGCCTGCATTTTTTTCCCAACCTCTTCCGACATCGCTACTCTCCACATAGCATTCATAGCAGTAACACTGTCCAATAGAAGAAACAGTTTGACCGCGTTCATAGCAAATATGGCATTTCCGGTCTCGTGGCTGTCAAAATAAAGGTCTTCGTTCTTCATCGCCAGTCCTGCAGCCTGCAGCACGAGGCTATTAAAATGGCAAGGGTACGGGTTTGTAAACTAAAAACTGTAAAAACTGTAAAGAAGTGGTTAGTCAAAAACAGGTAGGGAAAAACTTTTATTTAAACGAAACATTAACAGAAGAAAGAGATTTCATAGATGTCAAGAGTTTATTGTAGAAACATTTGTTTCAATGCAAATGGATAAGAAGTATTTGAGATAAATATAGTTTCCTTTCATAAATTCTTGAGAAAAACCATCTACTGAAAACCTTAAAGCAGCAGCAGCTCATGGTATTTGCATCATATTTAGACTTTTGGAACGAGTATGACCTTAACCCAGCCTATAGCACGACAGCGTACTAAATTACATCCGCCGCATGTTGTAACACGCATGCGCCGTTATATGTTTCGGCGACAAAAAGCTTAGACATAAAATACATTGACACCTTGTTGGCCGCCTCAGTCCTTTGTTGCGATACGTCCGGCCAAGTGTTTCCTGTAAAGAAAATGCAACTAAACTGGATAGCCGCGGTTTAAAAATAAAACTTGGTATTTATCAACTGATATCAGTGGGTTATGATCTACGTGTGCCACAAAAAAAATCTCCAGCTACTTAAAATATTTATAGTTAGACTAGTTAGATGCAATCGCTCAAGCGCACACTTCTCATGAATATTTTTTGGCTTTAAAACATATTATTGGTCAAGAGTTGTGGAGACTTACCTAATGCAATAGAATTAAATTAAGTTTTGTATTTTAGGAAAATACTTTTCTGTGTTTACTCTTACCATTTTATCTTTTCTTGTGCTTCAGGTCCGAACATACACCGACCCGGCATAACATTATGACACTATATTATATAAAGTTATGCCTGGTCGGTGTACCTCGTTCCTTTTAAAATGAGCAAAAATAGTGAAAATAGAAACTAGGAAAAATTGAAATGTGCATCTTTCTTTTTTGTATTTAAAATAATTGAGAAAATGAAACAGGCACTGTCGCACTGACAGGCTTCATTCTGTATTTTTATAGTGCTAAAATTATGCAATACAGATTTATACTCTAAAACAGACATTAACAAAAAAAAATTAATGGATTCTTTATGGAAATACATGTATATGATATGGTAACGACTGTACATTAAATATATTTGTATACTATAAAGTTTTATATATATATATATATATAAAACTTCAAAATTAGTTATGTTGAATATGCAATTTCGCAATAAACCGAGGGCATGAGATTAGAACCGCAGTAAAATGGGGAATTACTATATATATATATATATATATATATATATATATATATATATATATATATATATATATATATATACACGTGTACATATATATATTCGGGCACCGAAGATTTTCGGCCGAAAATGGCCCAGAAGTGCATTTTCGGTTTTTGGCCGAAAGACTTTGATCAGCGAAAAAACGCGGCCGAAACAGTTTGTTGTGATGACGCAAACAGAAACCGCGGCCCGCACGTGCATGTCTGAAACAACATGTCTGCAGTGTGGACGTATTTCAGTATATCTGAGAAAGACCCACGGATAGCGATTTGCAAAACATGTAATGCCGAACTTTCGTCTGCAAAGACTTTCTCCACGTCGGGTTTAATTTATCACCTGAAATCCAAACATCCCGATCGCTATGCTAAATATCAGAGGAACGCGGCACAGAAAAGCAAAACCCCTCCGAGCATGCGCACTCCGTCTGTGGCGAACGTTTTTAGAAAGGCAAGAAGTTTCCCAGTGATATTGTTGTATTGTTGTATCTTTAAGCAGTTGCACTTGTTCTGAATGCACTTTGTTTTTATGAAAGAATATATTTTTAATTTTACAACCTTTCAGCAGAAAAAATCAAAAGGCTAGACTAAGCTTTGCTGAGGAGCATGTTGTGTGGACAGAGGAGAACTGGTCCAAAGTTCACTTCATTATTTGTATATTATATTATTTGGGTCCGATGGGAAACATTATGTTCGGCGACATAAAACGGTGAAATCAGTGGAGGAGGAAGTGTCATGGTTTGGGGCATGTTTTCTGCAGCAAAAGTTGGGCCTCTTATACAGCTACATGGCAGAGTGAATACAAATGTTTATCAGAACCTTCTTCAACAACATATGGGTTCTTCCCTGCGTTCATCACCCAATCAGCCCGCAGTGTTCATGCAGGACAACGCTCCATGTCACACAGCAAAACAGGTAAAGCAGTTCCTGGAAACTGAAAACATTGAAATAATGACATGGCCTGCCCAGAGTCCTGATCTCAACCCAATAGAGAACTTTTGGAAAATCCTTGGCGACAAAGTTATGGCTGAGAAACCTACTACAGTCACTGAACTGTGGAGGAGACTGGAAGAAGAGTGGATCAAAATCACACCAGAGCAGTGTGAGAGACTAGTGCTGTCCTGTGGCCGCAGATGTGCTGAAGTCATTCAGAGCAGAGGCCTGTACACTTCCTACTAATTGTTGACTGTTGCAACCTTTAGAAAATTTTGTTGTAATCTTTTTCCATGCTTCAGTCATTGTTCTCTAATTTTGATCAGTGTGTTTTCTGCAAAATAATTTTTTTTTTTTTTGAAATGCCTTAGTTATTTTGTGGAAAAGGTGTTCTGGTAGCATGGTATAGACAGGACAAAAACTCCTTTAACTGTTGAGCAGTGAGGATGACATTATTTCAGAATTGTTCAATTGTTTATAAATTGTTCTCTAATTTTGATCTCCAGTGTGTGTGTGTGTGTGTGTGTGTGTGTGTGTGTATATATATATATATATATATATATATATATATATATATATATATATATATATATATATATATATAGCAATTTAAATAGCAATTTAACATGTCAAAACTGTGTCCAAAGTGTCAATTGTGTCAAAAATGGTTTGAGCACCATTGTTATGTACCACTGCCTTAATCATTTCCCATTATCCCCTGACATTGGTTCCCCCCCGCCGTTCCCAAAATTACATATTTCCATATTTCTTTTCCCTTGTTACCCTTATTTTTTGCCTAGTTCTGTTATAATAAAAAAAAATTGCATTTGTATAAAACCCTCTCTTCTGCAGATTTTCCCTCATTTTATTCTCATCCTCCATGTGTGAACAATATTCTGCTTTTAATCTAATTTTTATTTTTATTCTATTATTGAGTCAATCTGATATTCATCTACTTATATTATATGTATATAATACCAGTTTATGTATGTGTGTGTGTGTGTGTGTGTGTGTGTGTGTGTGTGTGTGTGTGTATATATAATATATATACACAGTGAGGAAAATAAGTATTTGAACACCCTGCTATTTTGCAAGTTCTCCCACTTAGAAATCATGGAGGGGTCTGAAATTGTCATCGTAGGTGCATGTCCACTGTGAGAGACATAATCTAAAAAAAAAAAAAAGCCCAGAAATCACAATGTTTGATTTTTAAACTATTTATTTGTATGATACAGCTGCAAATAAGTATTTGAACACCTGAGAAAGTCAATGTTAATATTTGGTACAGTAGCCTTTGTTTGCAATTACAGAGTTCAAACCTTTCCTGTAGTTTTTCACCAGGTTTGCACACACTGCAGGAGGGATTTTGGCCATTGGATTCTGGACATGTGCTGGTTTAAGCAGGGGAACCTTCTGTGCCATGCATGATATCAAACCATGACGTCTTAGTGTATTACCAACAGTAACCTTGGAAACGGTGGTCCCAGCTCTTTTCAGGTCATTGACCAGCTCCTCCCGTGTAGTTCTGGGCTGATTTCTCACCTTCCTTAGGATCATTGAGACCCCACGAGGTGAGATCTTGTATTGAGCCCCAATCCGAGGGAGACTGACAGTCATGTTTAGCTTCTTCCATTTTCTAATGATTGCTCCAACAGTGGACCTTTTTTCACCAAGCTGCTTGGCAATTTCCCCGTAGCCCTTTCCAGCCTTGTGGAGGTGTACAATTTTGTCCCTAGAGTCTTTGGACAGCTCTTTGGTCTTGGCCATGTTAGTAGTTGGATTCTTACTGATTGTATGGGGTGGACAGGTGTCTTTATGCAGCTAACGACCTCAAACAGGTGCATCTAATTTAGGATAATAAATGTAGTGGAGGTGGACATTTTAAAGGCAGACTAACAGGTCTTTGAGGGTCAGAATTCTAGCTGATAGACAGGTGTTCAAATACTTATTTGCAGCTGTATCATACAAATAAATAGTTTAAAAATCATATATTGTGATTTCTGGATTTTTTTTATTTATTTTAGTAATTCAATACAAAAAGTGAAACTCATTATATAGATTCATCACACACAGACTGATATATTTCAAGTGTCTTTTTTCATTTAATTTGGATGATTATGGCTTACAGCTAATGAAAACCCATATTTCTGTATCTCAGAAAATTTTAATGTTGTGAAAAAGTTTAATATAAAAGTTTAATATTGGAGACTCGTGGTGCCACACTATAATCAGCTAATTCAAACGCTTGCAAAGGTTTCCTGGGCCTTTAAATGGCATCTCAGTCTGGTTAATGCTACACAATCAAGGGGGGGAGACTGCTGACTTGACAGTTGTCCAGCAGATGATCATTGACGCCCTGCAGGTGGAGGGTAAGACACAAAAGGTCAACACAGAGTGCTGTATCCAAGCACATTAATGTAAAGTTGAATGGAAGAGAAAAATTGGCAGAAAAAGATAAAACTAAGCCTTTGGGGGAGATTCACAAAGAGTGGACTGCAGCTGGAGTCAGTGATTCAAGAGCCACCACTCACAGACGTATCCATGGGCTACAACTGATGCATTCCTTGTGTCAAGCCACTCCTGAACCAGACACCACATCAGAGGTGTCTTACATGGCAAAGGACAAAAAGGACTGGACTGTTGTTCAGTGGGCAAAAGTCGTCTTTTCAGATAAAAGGAAAGAATATTTTGCATTTAATTTGGGAATCAAGCTCCAGACTCTTGAAACTTTGCACAGTTAGTTGTGGATTGGGGAGTCATGTTATTTGCTGGTGTAGGTCCACTATGTTTTATCAAGTCCAAAGTCAGCACAGTCGTCTACCAGGAAGTTTTAGAGCAGACCGCTAGGGGGCCCCACAATTAAAATTTAAAAAAGATTTTAGTTTTTAAAATTACATACACACATATTTTAAATAATAACACTGTGGTGAAATAAAATAAATTCCCTTTAAATAAAATTAAACTGAAAATAGGATGAAAATGTTTATTTTTTGACTTTGAGAGAGTGTTTACTCATGAATAAAATTAAACGCATGAGGTTTGTCTACAGACTGCATAAGTTAAAATGTGTTTAGAAGCTCTTTGTGGTATTTAGTCGGTTGATATGTTACATTTCTCTTCCTTTATACATCTGTCTTTTTGAAAATGTTTTATTAAAAAATTAAAATCATTTATATTCATTATGTCATTTATATTGTAACATATTATGCAATAGCAAATTATTACATTTCTTTAACAATATTTTAAAATATTTTATTATTAATAATATTTTGAATAATAATAAATAGAATTTTGGGCCCCCATATATATATATATATATATATATATATATATGGGGCCCAAAATTCTGTCTTGTATACCCCCCTTAAAACTGTTAATTGCACCCCTGTGAGTTAATATACAGTAAATGAACATACTTTCCACAATGGCAACAATTCACTATAAATGTTTTTTGATTGGTCTTATAAAGGGTTCTAACTTTTTGAGATAGTGAACCGGTGGGTTTTTGTTCATTGTGAGCCAAAATCATCAAAATTAAAATAAATAAACACTTAAAATATATTAGTCTGTGTGTGATGAATCTATTTAATATGAGTTTCACTTTTTCTATTGAATTACTAAGATAAATCAACTTTTTAATGATATGCTAATTTATTGAGATGCACCTGTATATTAATCTGTCACTAAATACAGTGGAACCCGGTTATGTCGATGTCCTAGGGGGTTGCCAAAAAGCATCGAGATAACCGATGATCGAGATAAACAAAAATCAAAATGGCGGCAATATATTAACATGCTTGAAATTTTTTTATGTACATGATGTGCGTTAATAAATGAGAATGTGTTTTTAAAGGGTTTTTTTACACAACAGCGTTGCCGCGATTTGTTTGATGAAGGCATGCTATAAAAATACATACAGTACATGTTTATCTTTCAGGAATCCACCTGCCATGCCCCCTTCGGCCCCCTTCGGCATGGCAGGTGCTTTCTCGGCCGCTTTCTCTGAAGCTCCCGGCTTCAATCGCGCACATATGGTGCTCGTTTAGCATCATCACCAGCTCCTATTTAAACTTCCACACCCTCACCGTCCGTTATTGTTGCTATATGTTGGTTCACGGCGGTCGTTGTTATCGCTCATGCGTATCCCGGTATGTGCCTACCCACCGGCACTCTCTCAACGGCTGCGCTTTTCTTCCCAAAGCGCATCGCGGATTCCCCCCCGATCCGGCTGTTGTTCATTCTATGCTTTTGCTGCTCATCCCACGTTCTCCCGTGTGCTGTTCAGCGCCCCGCTTCTACTTTCGCCTCCCGTTCATCGCATAACATTTAACAACAAAAGGCATTTGTGCACTAACTAACAGCAGAGATTCACCAGTATACAATACAACACCTGTAGCAGCTGTAAGGCTTGAGTTTTCCGCCACTTTGGCGAGTTCTTGTGCGGCTGCACAGCGCCGATCGACATAACTGACGTTAAATAGCAAATTTTTCCCCCCTTGTGCTCGAGACATCAGGGTTCGGCGACATAACCGATAAAAAATGCTTAGACAAAGCGAGAATTGGCGGTTCCACTTCAAAAACGTCGACTTAATAGGGTTGTCGAGTTAACCGAGGTCGAGATAAGTGGGTTCCACTGTGTATATATATATATATATATATATATATATATATATATATATATATATATATATATATATATATTAGTTTCTCACAAAAGGGAGTACACCCCTCACATTTCAGCAACCTTTATAGAAATAAAACTTGGATATATTTTAGTCAATGTGCAGCTTGTATAGCAGTATAGATTTACTGTCTGAAAATAATGGCCATTGTTGTCCAAATAGCAATTTAACATGTCAAAACTGTGTCCAAAGTGTCAATTGTGTCAAAAATGGTTTGAGCACCATTGTGCCTGACCTTGGTTCCCCCCCTTCCCAAAATTCCATATTTCCATATTTCTTTTCCCTTCAGTTACCCTTATTTTTTGCCTAGTTCTGTTATAATAAAAAAAATTGCATTTGTATAAAACCCTCTCTTCTGCAGATTTTTCCTCATTTTATTCTCATCCTCCATGTGTGAACAATATTCTGCTTTTAATCAAATGTTTATTTCTATTCTATTATTGAGTCAAGCTGATATTCATCTACTTATATTATATGTATATAAGTATATGTAAATACTTTAAATAGTTAAACATATATTTAACTATTGTTCTAATTATTAATGTTTGTATTTTTGGCTATATGTACTTTAGAGCTGACTGTGTCATATCAGCATTGAGTGCAGGATAAGTTGCATTGAGAGATAATATTTACAGATTTTGCTACCTTGTTCCTTCTCTAGTTTTGCCACCTGCACATATTAATCTTATCTCAAGTCTTAGTGATGGTAACCCTAACTTCTTATGTCTGGTTATTGCAATGTAGACGTTCACTAATTATGTCTGGTTATTGCTTATTGTTGACCTTCATTAACTATTCTTTATTGGTTACTTTTATTCAGCTTCTTCTTACAGACGTTCCAGATCAGCTCTTAGAATCATTCTCTGAAGACAGTATCATCATGTTTTATTGAGCATCTCTCTAATAAGTAAGTTGTATTAGTTTGTAGTTGATTTTTCTATTCTGTGACTGTTGTATGTAGCAATAGGGTTCTGGAGGAATGTTGTTTCATTTCACTGTGTACCGCGTCAGCTATATATGGTTGAAATGACAATAAAAGCTTCTTGACTTAAGTCAAAGTCTGAATGTATGAAACTATTAAAAGCTTCTCGACTTAAGATTGGGGTTATATGATCATATTTTCTCTACCTTGTGGGAACTCTGGCTGCTGCATTCTGGACTAAATATAGCTTGTTTTTTATTGATGCAGGACAACCACCTAGTAATGCATTACAGTAGTCTATTCTGGAGGTCATGGACGAGCTTCTCTGCATCAGATATACCGTAATTTCTGGACTATAAAGCGCACCCTTATATAAGCCTCACCCACTGAATTTGACAAAGATTTTTATTTTTAACATAAATAAGCCGCACCTGTCTATAAGCCACAGGTGTCTACACTGAAACTAATGAACTTTACACAGGCTTTAACGAAAGACACTAAATGCAATATGTTGCGCTTCTATTAGGAGCATAGCGGTATTTTGGGAAAAGCCTGCCACTGCATTCTACCGGTATTACTGAGTGTGTGTAAGACCAGGATTATGTCCTTATTATTTTCTGATGCTCATTTCTAAGTTTCTTTGACTAACCCATAACGCTGTTGCCAAGAAAAATAAAAAATCATGAGTTTTGGAAACCTGTCTGTGCTTATATGATTTCTGTTGCAACTGGAGTTTTAGTGAGCTCTCCCTTTACCCTGACTTAACGTGTTACTACAGCTTGTATCTAAACAGTAGCCTACCAATTAAGTCATTGTTCACTGTCTTTCTCCTTCCTTTCACAACTATAGTGGTACCTTGTCCTACGAGTGCATTAATGTACAAGTTTTCCGAGGTACGAGCAGTCACTCGGACGATTTTTTTGCTTTGTTATGAGGTACGAGCTCGAAACGCTGCTGCTAGATGGCGAAACAAAGCCAGAAAGCAAAGATTGTGATGAAAATTAAGATAAGCAAAGAAGAAAAAGTAAAAATGTTAAAGTTTATGGATACGTAGTGTACAGGAGTGTTTTCCCTCCACCTCTGCAAGGAAAAATACTGAATAAAACCTTATTATATCTTTACATACTCTTTCTATTATGTTTTTATACAAGATTTGTAATGTAATAAATTGTATGATTTAGAAATGTATTTTCCAATTTAATAACATGAAACATAAAAACGGGGTGTAATTTTGAGGGTTGGAACGGATTAATGCCATTTTAAGTATTTTCAATATGGAAAACTGATTTGATGTGCGAGCTGTATTTCTCTTGGGAGTTTATCTTTTGTCATCGTCGTGCAGCTCAGAACACAGGTGAGGTGCGTTTTTTCGTTTCCGTTCAGAAATTTAATTGGTCTAATTCGCTCAGTTTTTTGGCTTGGAGTTTGTTAAACCGGGAAAAACCCAGGAAAAATCCATATATTAGCCGCTTTGTTGTTTGAACGGCGCGGGGTTCAAAACGTGGGAAAAAAGTAGCGGCATATAGTCCGAAAAATACAGTAGATAATGTTTCTTATCTTAGCAAATTTTTCTAAGGTGGAAGAAGGCTGTGGTCAACATGGTTGATATGATTTTTAAAAGACAAGTTGGTGTCTAAAATAACTCCCAGGTCTTTTACTGTGGAACTAGTATTTACATAACATACGTCTAAATGCAGGTTGAAAACAACTCTTCCCTACCTCCCTCTCTCTCTCTCTCTCTTTCCACATTTCACATCTTCTCCCTATACTGCCTACTGGTCTCCTACTGATTATTCTTCAACTTCCTCCATTCTATCTCCCACTGCTGATTTTTCTGCTGTGTATTATCCTCCCCTACCTTCGCCTGAGTCTGATCTTGATTGCTCTTCCATGTGTTCTCCAGTTTCTAAGGCCTACGAGCTCTTCTTCTCCAATAAATCTACTTAATCTTCCTCCTATGTAGTTTTATTTTTATTGACACATTCACAGCATCAATCAAGCAGTATCCTACCTTGTAAGTTAGTATCAGACTATCGGTTTAATTTCTATTTGGAGTAAATAGGTTAAATGAGTTTGATTAATCTAACCTATTTAGCATATATTTTAATCTATATATGTTAAACTTATGGTACCTATTAAGTCCTAACTAATTATAAACTAAATGTGTTGGATTAAATACACTCTAAATAAGTTTGATTAAAACACAAGCTAAATTTGGATTAGAATATTTCTTCCCCAACACAGGCTCAGATCAAACTGCTCCCTACTCTCACCAGAAATCACAATATCATGTTCAAACATCATAGTCCATGGAGACTCCTGTCTGACCTTTGCTGTCAACTTGTCCATCATCACTGCAAACAGGGTAGAGCTGATCCTTGATGCAGTCCAATCTCCACCTTAAACCAGTCAGTCATTCCTGCTGCACACTTCACTGCGGTAACACTGTCCTCATACATGTCCTGCACCACCCTCATATACTTCTCTGACACACCTGACTTCCTCATACATTACCAAAACTCCTCTCTCGGCACCCTGTCATATGCTTTCTCTAAATCCAAAACACACAACAATGCAACTCCTTCTGACCTTCTCTATACTTCTCAAAGCAATGCCTCTTCCCTACTAACCCTGAAAATGGTGCACCTCTTGAGCTCTAGCATGCTGTTTAAGATGCCGATGTTGAACCAAAATTCAGAGAAGACCATAATGTTGCAGTCCATAATCAACCTCTAAATAAATCCTGTGAACATTGATATCAGGATACACAGCCATGAATTAATATGAAGATGACTCCCATTTGTCAGCAACTTTTCTCCTACCTTTTTCACCTCTGTTCACAATGAGTACTTTATCACCAACAGCACTTCACCTTTCTGTTATAGAGTCTGCCATGTCATTTTTGTTCTTTTAGATTGTACATTTGTGTTATGAGCTGCTTCCTGAAAGTCTTCAACTTGGACACAAAATCTTTGTAATCCACCAGTTACTAGTTACTTCATTCAACTTCATTCAAAAACTCAATTACTTTGTTGATTACTTACACCAAAAAGTAATACATTACTGTTAAAAGTAACTTTTTTAGTTACTTTTTTAAAGAACCTTCTTTAATGTTTCCATTAATGCCCTTTTATTCGTTATGGTCTATACAAACACAAAACTGACTTAAACACAATCATTTTTAAACACTATTTTATTTAAGTCAGACCAGCACAAACTGAATATATCACAAGGATTTCTGAAATAAATAACAAAACAAGCTGCATAATATATTCAGAATCAAAAACTAAAGTGGCTTCTGCTGTTGTGTTGAGCTCTTAAAAATGTTTCACAGCTTAAGTATGAAAACTATCAATAATGTAGAACAGAACACTGAGTTAGCTTCTAGCTCCGTCGAGGCATGGAGTTCCTGGAGAAGCTTCGACAGATTGGAGTTGCTGTTTATTGCAGTAGATACGACCTTCGAACCAGAAAGACACAGCTTACATTTCACTAAAAAGTTTTTGTCTTTATACTCAACTAAAGTGAAATAATGAGCATATTTCCACTTTGAGAAACTCGTCTTGCTCTCGCCTCGACTCGCCATTACTGCCGCAAGGACCTGAATAAACGGACACACGCCCACAGTGCGTCTTCTTCGTGTTTACAGTGGTTCATCCACCAATCCTACAATGCGTTGCTGCTGTAAACATGTTAGACTGTAGTCATTTAAAAAAAAGTAACACGCAAATGCACCATACGGTAACGGTAACTGAGTTACTTTATTTTTAAAAGTAACGCGTTACAGTATTAGTTACTGTCAAAAGTACTAGTAACGTGTTACTGCCCAACACTGTCCACCACATCCTCATTTAAAAGCATGTTTTGAAACAGAACATCAATTGGGATATGAGGAACTCTGCCAAACATAAGAAAGAATTGTGCAAAACCTAGCATCTCATGTTCTGTGTAGTTGTAACAGAAGGTAAGTTGCTGAAGCATCTAGCATTTAGATTTTGCTTTAGAGGAAATGTTTTGATCATTTAATTCAATTCAATACATTTTTATTTGTATAGCGCTTTTAACAATGGACATTGTCTCAAAGCAGCTTTACACAGATAATGTGTTAAGAAAGAATGAATAAGATTGTCATTTATAAGTCTAAGTTTGACACTAATGAGCAAGCCAGTGGCGACTGTGGCAAGGAAATTCCTGAGATGTCATAAAAAAGAAACCTTGAGAGAAACCAGACTCAAGAGGGAACCCTTCCTCATCTGGATGGCACCAAATGTCCATTTATTACAGCTAAACGATGTTGAGGTGTGCAGTGATGGTGATCAAATGCAAACTGCATTCTTGAGTCAGTGTAGCAGACTGTTGACATTAAGTACTCTAAATTCTTCCTTAAAGCTCCTGTGTTACTCCATAATTTCATGGATCTCCAGGCCATTGATGTGGAACATCCCCAGATGACAGAGTGGCCTCCAATCAAAAAGAACACTATCAAGAGTCAAGAGGCAGGCCGGGACGAATTAGGCAGATCTGTAGAGGGCAGGAACACTGGTATCTGGTACCTCAGGAGTATGTTTGTCTTAACTGAAAGAGAGAGAGAGACAGGGACAGAGACAGAGAAAGAGAAAGAGAAGAGTGACAGGGAGAGAAAG
This sequence comes from Silurus meridionalis, assembly GCF_014805685.1. Taxonomy (NCBI): domain Eukaryota; kingdom Metazoa; phylum Chordata; class Actinopteri; order Siluriformes; family Siluridae; genus Silurus; species Silurus meridionalis. Next base: position 9,462,472 of record NC_060899.1, read on the forward strand.
ATACGGAGTATTAAGTAATCGTTATTGTTGTATAAAAGTCAAAGGAGGAGAAGGAGAGGAGGAAGATGATAAAAGGGTTTCTGATTATGAATGTGAAGCTGGAAGTTAAAGGGGTGATGATAAATGTCATCAGTGCTTATGCTCCACAAGTGGGTTGTTAGATGGAGGAGAAGGAAAAATTCTGGAATGAGTTAGAAGTGGTAGAAGGTGTACCTAGGAATGAACGATTGGTGATTGGGGCAGACTTTAATGGGCATCTGGCTGAAGGGAACAGAGGTGATGAGGAGGTGATGGGTAGGTATGGCCTTAAGAAGATGAATGTGGAAGGGCAGATGGTGGTAGATTTTGCTAAAAGGATGGAAATGGAAGTGGTAAATACTTATTTTAAAAGGAACATAGGGTGACGTATAAGAGTGGAGGAAGGTGCACACAGGTGGACTATGTTCTATGTAGAAGATGCAACCTGAAGGAGACTGGAGACTATAAGGTGTTGGCAAGGGACACTGTAGCTAGATAGCATCGGATGGTGAAGAGAGGGAAGAGGTCAGACAGGGGCTCCGTGGTGGTTAAGATGTGCTGATTGATTCGGCAACTACTGCAGAAGTGATAAGGGAGACATCTAGAAAGGTACTTGGTCTGACAAAGAGATGTGATGGTGGAATGAGGAAGTGCAGGAAAGCATAAGGAGAAAGAGGTTAGCAAAACAAAATTGGGATAGACAGAGTGATTAGAAAAGTAGGCGGGAGTACAAGGATATGCAGCAGCAGATAGGGAGTGATGTGGCGAAAGCCAAGGAAAAGGCATATGAGGAGCTGTATGTGAAGTTGGACACTAAGGAAGGAGAAAAGGATTTGTACCGATTGGCCATTCAGACGGACCGAGCTGGGAAGGATGTGCTGCAAGTTAGAGCAATAAAAGATGGAGATGGAAATGTATTGACTAGTGGGGAGAGTGTGTTGAGAAGATGGAGGGAGTATTTTGAGCAGCTGATGAATGAGGAAAATGAGAGAGAGAGAGAGAGAGAGAGAGAGAGAGAGAGAGGGGGTTGGATGGTGTGAAGATGGTGAAGCAGGAAGTGGATAGGATTAGTAAGTGGGAAATAAGAGCAGCGATTAAGAGAATGAAGAGTGGAAAGTGTGGTTGGACCAGATGACATACAGGTAGAAGCATGGAGATGTTTAGGAGAGATGGCAGTGGAGTTTTTAACCAGGTTGTTGAAAGGTGAGAGGATGCCTGAAGAATGGAGAAGGAGTGTACCGGTACCAATCTGTAAGAATAAGGGAGATGTGCAGATCTGCATTAACTACAGGGACATGGCGGTATTGTATGAGGAAGTCAGGTGTGTCAGAGAAGTATGTGACGGTGGTGTAGGACATGTATGAGGGCAGTGTGACAGCAGTGAAGTGTGCAGTAGGAACAACAGACTGGTTCAAGATGGAGGTTGGACTGCATCAAGGATCGGCTCTGAGCCCTTTCCTGTTTGCAGTGGTGATGGACAGTTTGACGGACAAGGTCAGACAGGAGAATCCATGGACATGATGATTGTGGATGATACTGTGATTTGTGATGATAGCCTGGCGAATTGGAGGTGCGTGCTGGAGAGAAGGGGAATGAAAGTCAGTAGGAGTAAGACAGACTACTTGTGTGTGAAGAAGGAGGGCAGTGGAGTGGTGCGGTTGCATAGAGAAGAGTTCAGGTACCTGGGGTCAACAGTGCAAAGCAATGGCGAGTGTGTTAGAGAAGTGAAGAAAAGAGTGCAGGCAGGGTGGAGTGGGAAGGTAAAGTTTATAGGACTGTGGTAAGATCTGCGTTGTTGCAGGCAGAAGGTGGAGCTAGAGGTAGCAGAGCTGAAAATGTTGAGGTTTTCGTTGGGAGTGACAAGGATGGACAGGATTAGAAATTAGTTTATTAGAGAGAGAGCACATGTAGGTCGTTTTGTCGACAAAGTGAGAGAGGCATGATTGAGACGGTTTGGACATGTGTAGAGGAGGGACATGGGGTATATCGGTAGGAGATGCTGAGGATAGAGGAAAAGAGGAAGGCCAAGGAGAAAGTTTATGGATGTGGTGACGTGGTGTGGTGTGGTGTGGAGACGGATGATCCACTGTGGCGACCCCTAATGGCTGAAGCCAAAAAAAGAAGACGACTCGTTTTGGCAGCAGAACTACAAAGGAGAGCCAGAAGGTAACACAGACATTATGGATCTCTGGGTTAAGAGACGGCCCACCACACCATTGTCACAAAAATGCGTGAGCGTGAGAGAGAGAGGAGACGACGACAGCATACAAATATCCCGGTTGACCAAACACTCTATATCCATAATCCTTCCAGATCTGCTCCTTTACCTACGAAAAAACCTATAAATAAAATGCTTGACTAAATAAATATGTTTTCATCCACGACCACGAACACTGAGAGTGTGTCTGAGTCCCAAACACTAATTGGAAGTCTGTATCAATACTGTGGGGCTTTATAAGAGGAAGAGTTGCCCCCTGCTGTAGTCTTCATTATTTGAGGTACAAACAAATAGCCTGCAGCTTTTGATCTAAGTTGGCATGGGGGATCATAATGGTACAGAAGTTTATTAAGAAGATACTGTGGTGAGAGACTGTTAAGTGCTTTAATGATCATGCTTTTAAGAGTCCTAATGAACCTCTCGGCAATGCCATTACCCAATGGGGTGGTATTCTGTTGTGTCTGACCCGCCATGGTCAATAGTTTCTTGATTAGTTTTACCAACCACACATCAATGAAAATTCTTCACATAATAATCAAGATAAAAACATGGAGCACTCATCGCTCTCATTTTTACTTGACTTGCATTGTTCTATGGTTTAGGGACAGTGGCATTGAGTAAAAGACCGAAGGTGGAGCTGGAGGTAGCAGAGCTGAAGATGTTGACGTTTTCGTTGGGAGTGACAAGGATGGACAGGATTGGAAATTAGTTTATTAGAGAGACAGTACATGTAGGTCGTTTTGGAGACAAATTGAGAGAGGGATGATTGAGATGGTTTGGACATGTGTAGAGGAGGGACATGGGGTATTTCGGTAGGAGATGCTGAGGATGGAGGAAAAGAGGAAGGCCAAGGAGAAAGTTTATGGATGTGGTGTGGTGTGGAGACGGATGACCCACTGTGGCGACCCCTGATGGCTGAAGCCAAAAAAGAAGACGACTTGTTTTGGCAGCAGAAATTCTTCACATAATCATCAAGATAAAAACATGGAGCACTCATCACTTTCATTTTTACTTGACTTAGACATGAGACCCCAGTACCCATTAGTTTCTCTCAATAACATCAGAAATCTCTTTATGATGTTTGTGTACAAAATTATATCTTTGATCTGTCTAGGCACAACCAAAGCAAGAATTATTATAGAACAGATGTACACTAGCTTTAAGATCATACATAAAAAAAAACCTCCTCATTACATATTTGCATCAAAAGATATTAAATTTTACTGCTTTAATATTAGTACTATTAGAACTCACCTGTCATTATCAGGTAAATCTACTTAATATTTAATGATCATAAAGAAATTAAGTAAAAGCTACCTACACATTTAATTTCTAAGTCAGATTTATTTAAAGTAATCTAAAGTATTTAAAGTAAATTTGATTAAATTATGAAGTAAATCCTATCAATTACTACTTAGTAGATTATTTTTATTATTATTGTGTGAGATTTTCACTTATTTGGTTTTATCAATGTATATTACTCCCTATAATTATGTAAGCATTGCTTATTTGTTTTATTAAATAGACTTTAATAACTTCTATTAATATATAAAGTCTATATCTTTCACAAGTCACACAACTAAAATACATTTAAACAGTTTATTTATCCAACATTAACAAAAGATACTTACTAACATTCTCAGTACAATCTTAACACATTTATTTTTTTTTCCTGTGCATTCAGTGTAATTTCACAGGAACTAGAACCTGCTTGTTTCCGGGACTGGAATCCTTGTCCCAAAAAAAGGTTATTAAAACAAACAGACAAAAAAATACATTCATAAAAATACATTTTCAATAAAAGCTAGACATCTGAGAGAAGAGGTCGGCCAACCCTGAAGCTAGCTAGCTTGTCTCAGCCCGGGAAAGGGTTTGTTCACCACTTCCAGACCAGTGAATATTCAGAATATTTCTAAAAAACTTGTCAGTTTACTTTCAGGGACAGACAAGGACTTAAAATTGTGCTTAAATATATAATATTGTGGTTAAATAGAGCTTTAATTTAAATGTAAATTAAAATGAAGGAACATTCATAATTAAACACCATTTTTAAGTCTCAATAAGTCCATAAAACCATACAAACCGGTAAATGGTGCTCATAAACAAAATGGATGAACTAGGTTTTTTTTTTTAGTTGGCCAAACTTTCAACAAGAGAAATGAAATGAATGGAATTACCAATGCAAGTGGTAATAAGACAAGTAGAAACTGTACATGTAAAAAAATATATATATAAATTACCCATATAGATTTGAAAAAAAGGTAAAAAATGAAGAAATAGAACCATGGAGTAATCTTCTAATAATCTTTTTTTTTTTTTTTTAATGCAAAGGTCATGGGAATGTTTGAATCAAATGCTTAAATTAGAGTGAATAACTTTGCAAGTGAAAAACATTTTAATCGTTCAGTGGAATTTGGTCCTACAATACACAGACATTTTAATAGAGACTATCTTAAACCACAGTATTTGATAAAAGACTACCTGAATATAAGAAAATGAGTCTACAAGGGCATCTCATTGCCTGTGTCCTCAACAAATTATAAAGTTATAATAACCATGTTGCAGATGTACAATTGAGATGTAGCAACAGCACTGGTGCAGCACTTCCTAGATTGTAACAAGACAATCAGTGTTACTTTGATACAATGAGAGGAGCAGGTAAATCATATGACCCTTTCTCAAGTTATATTATTATGCCAGAGAGTTTACAAGCCAGTGATTAGTATCCGTGCGTCTTGAATAGCTAGTAGTAATGCTGCACCAGCTGGGAGCTTAGAGTAACCATTTTCTGAGATGTTTTCAATCAGTAGGTAAGCTCCAGGCTTCTGCAAAGCCACTCCATGTAGATGGGAGAAAAGCAGGGGTAAATCCTTTGGAAAAGTATAATGAGAGGCCAAATTTAACATTGTAGGAATGTCTGACCTCTTTGAATACTCAAAAATGGCAGTCATGTATTTGGAAAGGTCTTGGCTTAGAGATTTGGCATGGAATATCTCTTCTCCAATCATGGCAATAATGGCTAAAGAAGTATTTGTTCTTTGGTCCAGTTCTTCTTCTCTCTGGTTATCGAGTCTCTGGTTGAGACCTTTGGAGCAGATTATGAGCACAAAGTCGCTCTCCTTTATCTTCCTGCAGTACCACCCCAAATCTCCTTCCTCAGTCACACTTAAGGCATCCCACAGATCCAAATATACCTGATGGATAATTTACCACAATTATATCATACATATGCATACATACATAAACACATCACATATTAAACTACTTTTTAATGTTTCAAATGTAGAACAAGATATTTACACTGTTAACGCTGATTTTACCTCAGTTGCCATATGCTTTTGCACAAATGTTGCCAATTGTAAGACAACATTTACATGGGCAGAACAGTCACTGCTTGAGTAGCAAATCAGGAGTCGAGGGCGATTAGTCCTGTTGGATACTGGTATAAAATGATGCTCTGTATATTCATCATAATACGCATCATTTATGTCTAAGAAAAAAGAATGCATAGATTAGAGGAAAACTCCAGTCATTTTGCATATTCATTTTAATTAAAAGATAAAGTACTTAAAAATGTTGATATTTGGTCACCTGATGGTATATGACACTTTGCTGCCTTTTTTTTCATTTTGTTTTGCAAGTGAATAGCAACGATGACTGCTAAGAATGCTGCTAGTAGAACAGAGAACAGTACTGCTAAAGAAATACTCTCCTTGTCTAAGGAAAAAGGCTCTGAGGAGTAAAAGTCAGATGTTTTCAAATGTTTTTTCAAAATCTTTCTCCAGTACAGTCTTTATTTTCACTTACAGAGTACAGGAAAAGGACAAATGGCAATTTGTAGCAACAACATACTTATTAGCCACTTTATTAGAAACACTTTTACATCTATTTATTTGTGCATTCACCCAGTCAGTGATATGGCAGTGTAATAGGACAATAGGGAATTGTGGCAATAGGGAATTGTGATCTCAGTGACTTTGCAGGTTGGTTGCTGATCTCGTTTTTCTGAAACATGGTAAAAACATTGCAAAAAATGGTTAAAAAAAAAAAAAAATCCAGTGTTCCACACTCTGCAGGTGGACAAACCTTATTATGGATTATGAAGATCAGAGAAGAGATTAGTTTTGAGCTTTTGAAAAAGCATCTCAGAGACTAGACACACCAAATGACCCTTGATGTGGACTGGCTACAACAACAAAAGACAGGTAATGTTTTTTCCAACCTTCACCTGTTCAGTTTTGCTACAAGCGTTCAGAATAAGTGCTCAGTATTGTTATTTACACAAAAAATATTTACCTTTTACACTGTTCTGTACTTGAACAAAGAAAGTTTTCCTAACAGCATCCACAATATCTGCTGCAATCTAAATAAAATTTGAAATTGAATGTCAACACAGAACTACCACATCAGAATTGTTGTAAGGAAGAAGAAAAAAAAAAATCTAATTTAGGCATTATATCTTATATTCTTATTTAATCTTATCCTATCTTATAATATTACTCTAGTATTTCATTCCAATAAATCTTTAAAAGCCAAGGTGACAAAGGACAGTGCATATACAGTGCATTTAAAAGTATTCAAACCACCTTCACTATTTTCAATTTTGCTATGTTGAACAATCGTTCAAGTTGATTTTTTTTTCCTCATCAACCTACATTGAGCCCCCATAATGACAAAGTTAAAACAGAATTCTAAAAAGGTATGCAAATGTAGCAGAAAGAAACGATGAAGCGTTCTGTACATGTGATGTGAGATATATATATATACATACATACATACATACATGTGTGTGTGTATGTATGTATGTATGTATGTATATGTAAAAAGTTTTCAGACCCTTTGCTAAAACACTTAGGGGCCTCTTATTCTCTTGATCATTGCTGAAATGCGCTACACCTTAAATGGAGTCCTCCAGCAAAAAACAAGCACAAGCCATGAGGTCAAACGGAGTGCCTGCAGAGCACAGTGACAGGATTGCTGCACAGATCTGGGGAATTCCCTTGAGTACAGTGGCCTCCAAATTCTCAAATGGGATAAGTTTGGCACAACCAAGACTCTTCTAAGAGAATGACTGAACAAATTGGGTAGAAGATCCTTAGTAAAGAAGGTGACCAAGAACCCGATGGTCACTCTAAATGAGCTCTGGAGATCTTGTGTTGAGATGGGACAATGTTCGAGAAGGACAACCATCACAGCAACCCTCCACCTATCTGGGCTTCATGGCAGAGTGGCAAGATGGAAGACCATCTGTAGTAGACGACTGTAGAATCAGTGTAAAGAACATGATGGCTTGCTTGGAGTTTGCAAAAGCAACAGGAACTGGGAGACTGGTCAGGGTGAAGGGAAAACTGAATGAAGCAAAGTACAAAGATATCCTCAATAAAAACCCTTAGCACTCAGGACCTCAGATTGGGCTGAAAGTTCACATTCCAAAATGAGAACAACCAAGCACACAGCCAAAACAACACAGGTTTGGCCAGGCCAGACCCCTGACTTAAACCCTATTGAACATCTTTGAAGAGACCTGGAAGTGGCTGTCCACCAATGTTCCCCATCCAACCTGACCCATCTTAAGAATATGTGCACTGAAAAATGGCAGAAAATTCCCAAATCCAGGTGTGCAAAGCTTGTTGCATCACTTCCAAAAATCCTTGAGGCTGTAATTACTGCCAAAGGTGCTTTAATTAAGTCCTGAGTAAAGAGTCTGAGTAGTTAGGTACATGTGATATTTCAGTTTTTTCTTTTTAATAAATTTACAGACATTTTAAGAATTCTGCTTTCACTTTGACTTTATGGAGTACTGGGTGTAGATTAATGATAAATAATAGGGATGCACCGAATATTCGGCCACCGAAAATTGACGTGCATTGACGTGCATTTTTGGTTTTCGGCCGAAAGACTTTGATCACCAAAAAAACGCGGCCGAAACAGTTTGTTGTGATGACGCAAACAGAAACCGCGGCCCGCACGTGCATGTCTGAAACAACATGTGTGCGGTGTGGACGTATTTCAGTATATCTGAGAAAGACCCACAGATAGCGATTTGAAAAACATGTAATGCCGAAATTTCGTCTGCAAAGACTTTCTCCACGTCGGGTTTAATTTATCACCTGAAATCCAAACATCCCGATCGCTATGCTAAATATCAGAGGAACACGGCACAGAAAAGCAAAACCCCTCCGAGCATGCGCACTCCGTCTGTGGCGAACATTTTTAAAAAGGCAAGAAGTTTCCCAGTAATATTGTTGTATCTTTAAGCAGTTGCACTTGTTCTGAATGCACTTTGTTTTTATAAAAGAACATATTTAATTTTACAACCTTTCAGCAGGCCAGAGGGCCTGTACATTATTATTTAATGTACACGTGTGCATTTAAGTTAAACATTTAAGTTTGAATTTTAATTTATTTTATCCTGTGCATTGTTGCAATGTGCTATAAATAAATATTTTCATAATTTGTAATTGATTTATTCTTTGAAACTTTAATATTAATTTATGCAATTAAAATGCCTTGATTTTAGTAAGATTAGTCATAGACATAAATGCAATGGTAATAATAATTGGCATAATTTCTTTCGGTGTTTCGGTTTTCAGCCTTGCTTTCCTCGTTTTCGGTTTCGGCCCAGAATTTTCATTTCGGTGCATCCCTAATAAATAATAATAATTAATGTAGATTAATGGAAAAGAAAATTAGAACAGTTGTAGTATCAGGGTGCAACATAATATTGAAAAAAGTAAAAAGGATATATAAGATGTGTACATTTACATTTGGCAGAAGCCCTATCCACAACGACTAACATTGATCTCATTCACACAACTGACCAGATATGGGGTTGAAGGCCTTGCTCAGGTGCCCAGGAGAGGCAGCTTGAGGTGGCAGGGATTTTAATTCATGACCTTCAGAACCAAATCCAAAGCTTTAACCACTAAGCTACCACCTCCCACCTGACTCATATTGATTTCACTTAAGACTCACCTCACAGGTGTAGTTGATCTCCATGTGGAGATTGAGCAAATGATACATATGATGAGTGCTGTTAACACTGCGGTCCTAAAAGGTGAACCAAAAAAAAGTTTTTCATTCTCCATAAATTCAAAATAATTATATACAGAAATGCAAGAATGTATTTACGGTTAGAATAGTAAAAGATATAAGTTGATAATATCTGCAGACATTTAAAACTAAATCCTTTCAGCTTAATTTGAATAAGGTAAAACTACTTTGTGTATACAGTGCCCTCCACAATTATTGGCACCCCTGTTTAAGATGTGGTCGTGGACTTCTAAAAATTCTCCTTTTTTTAAAAACAACATAGAACCCAAATGCAAAAAAAGAGAAAAATCCAACCTTTCATTTAAGTACATAACTTTGGTGGTAAAAAAAAAAATCATACATTTAGAAAAAAAAAAAAAAATTGAAATCATGTGTCCCACAATTATTGGCACCCCTAACAATTCCTCTGAAAAATTTAATTTTTTTTTTTTTTATATATTTTTCTGTAGTTGCTAAGGTTGGTCAGGGTATCTAGGGACTTTTAATTAGTAATTCATAATTTCCTGTTTCCCTGGGGTATAAATATGACGTGACACAGAGGCCTAATTCTCTTTTGTCAACATGGCAAAGACAAGAGAACACACCATTCAAGTAAGGCAGATGTGTGTCGACCTTCATAAGTCAGGCAATGGCTACAAGAAAATAGCCACTCGCCTTAACTTGCCGGTATCTACAGTCAGAGGAATCATTAAGAAGTTTAAAACAACTGGAACAGTGACAAACAAGGCTGGAAGAGGTCCCAAGTTTATCTTGCCACAACGCACAGTGAGGAGGATGGTAAGAGAAGTAAAAAAATTTCCCAAGCTCACCGTCACAGAATTGCATCAAAGAGTGGCATCTTGGGGTCACAGAGTCTCCAAAACAACCATCAGACGCCTCTACATGCCAACAAGCTGTTTGGGAGGCATGCAAGGAAAAAGCCTTTTCTCACTAACACTCACAAACATAAACGCCTGGAGTTTGCTAAGCGGTACTGGGACTTCAACTGGGATCGTGTGCTTTGGTCAGATGAGACTAAGATTGAGCTTTTTGGCAACAAACACTCTAAGTGGGTCTGGTGTAAAACAAAAGATGAGTATGCCGAAAAGCACCTCATGCCCACCGTGAAGTATGGTGGAGGATCTGTGATGCTGTGTGCCTGTTTCTCTTCCAAAGGCCCTGGGAACCTTGTTAGGGTGCATGGCATTATGAACGCTTTGAAGTACCAGGATATTTTAAATAAAACCTGATGGCCTCTGCCAGAAAGCTGAAGATGGGTCGTCATTGGGTCTTTCAGCAGGATAATGATCCAAAACATGTGGCAAAATCTACACAAAAGTGGTTCAGCAGTCACAAACTCAAGGTCCTCCCATGGCCATCTCAGTCCCCAGACCTCAACCCAATCGAAAACCTGTGGGGCGAGCTAAAGAGAAGAGTGCATAAGAGAGGACCCAGGACACTGGATGATCTAGAAAGATTGTGCAAAGAAGAATGGTCAAAATCCTCTCTGTGTTCTCCAATCTTGTGAAATGTTATAGAAGGAGATTAAGTGCTGTCTTGTTGGCAAAAGGAGGTTGTACAAAGTATTAACATCAGGGTGCCAATAATTGTGGCACACATGATGTCAAGTTTTTTTTTTTCCTAAATGTGTGATTTTTTACCACCAAAGTAATGTACTTAAATAAAAGGTTGGATTTTTCTTTTTTGCATTTGGGTTCTATGTTGTTTAAAAAAGGAGAATTTTTGAAGTCCACGACCACATCTTAAACAGGGTGCCAATAATTGTGGAGGGCACTGTATGTATGTATGTATGTATATATATATATATATATATATATATATATATATATATATATATATATATATATATATATATATACACACAGTACAGACCAAAAGTTTGGACACACCTTCTCATTCAAAGAGTTTTCTTTATTTTCATGACTATGAAAATTGTAGATTCACACTGAAGGCATCAAAACTATGAATTAACACATGTGGAATTATATATGGAATTATATACATAACAAAAAGTGTGAAACAACTGAAAATGTCATATTCTAGGTTCTTTAAAGTAGCCACCTTTTGCTTTGATTACTGCTTTGCACACTCTTGGCATTCTCTTGATGAGCTTCAAGAGGTAGTCACCTGAAATGGTCTTCCAACAGTCTTGAAGGAGTTCCCCGAGAGATGCTTGGCACTTGTTGGCCCTTTTGCCTTCACTCTGCGGTCCAGCTCACCCCTAAACCATCTCAATTGGGTTCAGGTCCGGTGACTGTGGAGGCCAGGTCATCTGGCACAGCACCCCATCACTCTCCTTCTTGGTCAAAAAGCCCTTGATGCCTTCAGTGTGACTCTACAATTTTCATAGTCATGAAAATAAAGAAAACTCTTTGAATGAGAAGGTGTGTCCAAACTTTTGGTCTGTACTGTATATATATATATAAATAAAACTCTTTGAATATATATATGCTATACATGCTACCAGAACACCTTTTCCACAAAATAACTAAGGCTTTAAAAAAAAAAAACATTATTTTTCAGAAAACACACTGATTAAAATTAGAGAACAATGACTGTAGCATGGAAAAAGATTACAACAAAATTTTCTGAAGGTTACAACAGTCAGCAATTAGTAGGAAGTGCACAGGCCTCTGCTCTGAATGACTTCAGCACATCTGCGGCCACAGGACAGCACTAGTCTCTCACACTGCTCTGGTGTAAAATGGTCCACTCTTCTTCCAGTCTCCTCCACAGTTCAGTGACTGTAGTGGGTTTCTCAGCCATAACTTTGTCGCCAAGGATTTTCCAGAGGTTCTCTATTGGGTTGAGATCAGGACTCTGGGCAGGCCATGTCATTATTTCAATGTTTTCAGTTTCAAGGAACTGCTTTACCTGTTTTGCTGTGTGACATGGAGCGTTGTCCTGCATGAACACTGCGGGCTGATTGGGTGATGAACGCATGGAAGGACCCATATGTTGTTGAAGAAGGTTCTGATAAACATTTGCATTCACTCTGCCATGTAGCTGTATAAGAGGCCCAACTCCTGCTGCAGAAAACATGCCTCAAACCATGACACTTCCTCTTCCACTTTTCACTGACTTCTTTCCACACTTTGGGTTCAGTCTTTCTACAGTTTGTCGCCGAACATAATGTTTCCCATCGGACCCAAATAAATTTAACTTGCTTTTATCACTGAAGTGAACTTTGGACCAGTTCTCCTCTGTCCACATGACATGCTTAGTCTAGCCTTTTGATTCTTTCTGCTAATGAGAGGTTTGGTCACTGCATAGTGGGCTTTCAGTCCAAATGCTCTTAATCGTCGAGACACTGTATGACGAGACAGATCCTTACCCTGTTCAGCGCTGAACTGGTGAGCAATTCCAGCTGCAGTGTGGAAACGTTTGCCCATTGAGATCCTCCGCAGTATCCTGTCCTCTCTTGTATTTGTCTTCCGTGGACGACCAGTCTTCTTGGCGCACTTGAATGAGTTTGTGATGTTGTAAAGAGTCAATATTCTTGAAATCACAGATTTGAAACGACCAACTTGTCTTGCTATGGCTGATAGGGTCATCCCTTTGGCCTTTATCTGGACAACCTGCTGCCGGAGGCTTTCAGTAACTTTAGAACGGCAAACCGTCTTGCAGAGTTAGTGAAACTGGAAGTTAGGCTGGCAGTTAAATAGGGGTTGACAGAAAATCAAGGAAATTAGCACCAGGTGCCAGATTAACACCAATAACTGGGAGGTATCTGAAAGTGTTCTCTAATTTTGATCAGTGTGTTTTCTGCAAAATAATGTTTTTTTTTTTTTTTTTTTAAATGCCTTAGTTAATTTGTGGAAAAGGTGTTCTGGTAGCATGGTATAGACAGGACAAAAACGTCAACTGTTGAGCAGTAAAGATGACATTATTTCAGAATTGTTCAATTGTTTATAAATTGTTTTCTAATTTTGATCGCCAGTGTTCATTCCTGATAACACACTGCAAAAATGTAAACAAATAATTATATATATATATATATATATATATATATATATATATATATATATATATATATATATATATATAAATTATTTGTTTACATTTTTGCAGTGTGTTATCAGAAATGAATGACAAGTTATGATATTAATAATAATAATAATTACTGGTTGAATGATATCAGAGCTGCGTGAGCCCCCTCCATAGCATGATGAAAAATAGTGATTGATACCCAAAGTCTCAGGTGCCAAATTAAAAGTCACAATAATATCTTTGTTTTCCTGGTGGACTTCAACATATGTGGGATACCAGTCTATAAATACAGGAAAAAAAAAATACACAATGCTCAATAAACTCTACAATAGTATGCATTACACTTTGATTACACTTGAAAAATGAATGTTCAACAAAGAGTAAATTACATTTATTTCTATACATATTTTTTTTTATCTAAAATGTAAAATATTTTCAAGTGGTAAGAAATGTACACAAACACCTGTTTTGCAGTTCTCCAAGCCATTTTTCTCAGGACATGCTGTAGAGAGGTAGACCAAAGTTGAAATTGATTCCAGTCAGTATTAGATTTTTTTTTTTTACATGTCAAGAAAAGTGAGTAAAGAATTATAGTTTTTGTAAAATGTGATAGAGTTGAAAGCTGAAGATATGTTTACACAGACAGTTAATGACAAGGTGTAGGAACTCATACAGCGTGTGACGAACAATTTGCTATTATAAAATCTTTCCCAGATCTCAGGAACAGGAAGAGCTATCACAGTCACAGCATACTGGGTACCCAGAGAGAGATCTCTAAAAGGATCTGAGTAATATACCTTCACAAAAAAAGAAGGGCAGAAAGTAAAAAAACACATAAAATAGTTAAGAATTATTATTATTCACAAATTTAAAAGACAAGCATAGATTTGAAAGTTTATTGCTATACACATTTAATGGACAAATCTAGTGTTTTATCTGCTTATTTGGTTCATGATTTGCTGTACCCTTTGAGCATGAACAGCAGAGAGTGACATATTGTTCTGAAGGAGGAAGAGCTGACATGCGATCTGAGTGCCACCTAAAGTCTGGAGTGAAACTTGGAAACCACGCAAAAAAGCAATACCTGCAGCACATTAACAGAAAAAGCTCTCTGAGTAACAAATAATTATTATAGAATATAGGTTATAGTATTTAAATTTGATTATTAATAGCATGAACAGAAACATTTTGTAAAAGCAAACAGAATATGTAAGCATTTATAAATATTTAAAGATTGGCTGCCATTCACTTATTACCATATTGACTAGGTCTCCATGACACAACAACAGTCTCATATTTAGGGTTTTGACTTTCCACAAACTCAATGGTGATATTCTGAGGAGCATGTACATAGTGCTTGCACACCTCAGGATTTTGCAGACCTAAAAAAGAATGACACAGCCATGGCATACAACCTGGCCCAAGGTAAAATGTCAGTGCAGCAAGAAAATATGAAATGACAAGGATTACCTGTATATGTAAGGTTAAATATACACTGCCTAAATTTAATTAAGAAAATCAGTAAGAGCCTTCCATTCTATAAAAAATATCCACAGGATAATTAATTCTATTGGATAATTATTTTATAACTAAGGAGGTTGCTGAAACTACTAAAATGAGATTGAGAAATGTCCAACATATTATGAGCCATTATGTTCATCAAGAAAGAAATGCTATTACAAAAAATAAAAACCTGTAGAACTCATTGATATGTTTAATAGTAAGTAAGAGAAATTCCACATGCGCAGTGCAAAAGTGAGGCTCATTGGGAAGTGGTTTCTAGAAAACAAAGATTGAACTTGGGGCAAAGGACAAAGGTCATGTGGTCTGATAAAACAAGAGTTACCCTTTTCCAGAGGTATGGGTGCATAAGAATAAGTAGAGAGGTGGATGAAGTGCCTAAAATACAATCTTGTGGGGGAAGAGTTATGATCTGGATTTGCTTAATTTGGCCAGGTCTATGTTCAGCAGTTGTAATGTGCCCAAAGATTTGTCAGCTGACCACCTAAATATACTGAATGGGTTTTTTCATAATTAGATTTCTTCTTCCCTGATGGCAATATTCCAAGATGACAATGTTAGGATTCATCAGGCTCAAATTGTGAAAGAATAGTTCAGGGAGCCTGATGAAAAGACATTTTTCCACACATGGATTGGCCACTATCCAAGGTCCAGAACTTAACCCTAATGACAATGTTTGGGATGTGCTGGTCCAACTCTCCCTTAATCAATACAAAATCTTGGCAAGAAATTAATGCAACTCTGTCATGGTCTAAAACAGGGGTGGCCAACCAGTCAGAGACCATTTTTTACTGTGTTACCGCAAAGAGCCACATCATACACATGAGCACACATGAACATCACCCACCCAGAGTGCAACTGTGATTCAATAGCACAGTTGCACTCTGGGTGGGTGATGTTCATGTGTGCTCATGTGTAACATGTGCAACTGTGATTCAATAGCCGTGTTAATGTCCCATATTCTGTGTTCAACAGTGTGGAGGGACAGTTGGACGTCTGATACAATGCGTTTTAGTTTGTCCTTTTCAGAAAACAAGATTTCAACAACGTCACTGAGGCATTATTTAACGAACTCCCCTTCATTGTATGGCTTTTTAGCCCGTGCAATGTTCCAAGCCAAATGAAATTTTCCAAGCCAAATTTAAAGCTACATTTTGGGGAAAACTGTATCTGCTTTTCTGCCTGACTTTTCAAAGTGACCAACTTGTGCTTGTGAAGTTCAGGCCCTTTTGGAAATTCCTGGATGATGTTAGCATGGAGTGAGCTGAAGTGGCGCTGAAGATTTGAAATGCGCTAATGACGCCTGACATAATGCAGAATGACTTGCCATTACGTTCAACAAAAAAAAAAAAAAAAAAAAACCTCTCCCACTCTGTTAAAAACGTTCTGTGCATTTTTCCTGCCATTTTGAGAGCGAACTTGACACAAACTGTTTACTTAAAATTGAAGTAAACAATTTGCATATGTTTGTGTTTTTTTTTTATGTGCGTGTTCACTTCACTTGAGTTAAATACGGTATTTTCGTCAAATGCACATGTGCGTGAGAGGAAAATACCGCAAAGTTTCCCAGTTGGGGCAAGATCATTTAAGTTTTAAAAATAACTCAAGCGAAGCAAACACGCACATTAAAAAAAACAAACACAAACTTCGATATGAACGTAAGAGCCGCATGAAACCAGGCAAAGAGCCGCAGGTTGGCCACCCCTGGTCTAAAATATGCTTTAGCCAATATAGTTATTTTTACCAGGCATGGACTAAAATGTAAAAAAATTAAGAGTTCATTTACTTTACCCACAAAATACAAATATAATATTATACATTTTTAACAGTTCATTCCCATTTTGAAAAATCCCTGTAATATACATAAAAAAAAATACAATTAGCTTCTCTCCCAGTATCTGCATACATTTCTAAATTGTCTTTAACCTTTAGCCTAAATTAGTATATTAAAATGTTATCCATCCTAGTTCTCCAAGGACTTTTTAAAGTTGCACATAATTATGGGAAACATTATATTAATTTCATTTTGCTAACGCTACATACGTTAGAAATGTTACACAGAATTGTTACACACAATTTTTTCTACAGAATAATACTGGCCTGAAAACTTTCCAAATAAATGTGTTTCAGGTGTGTCTGAACTACCTGCAAAGAGACCAGCAGCGGTGAAGCCAAGTGTAGTTTCAACATCACCTTTACTGATCCTGCAATACTCACATCCTGGGGATCCCTGATAAAAATAATAAAACCAGTACAAACATGAGTCCTAAATATAAAACTGACATCTGTAGGCAAGTTATAGCTGCAAGTGGTCGCAAAAAAAATAAAAAAATGTAAATGTGAAAATTTAGTCAAGTAAAATTGTATTTAACTAACCCTAAGAAAACATTAATCACCTGTTAAACAAGCCGTGTTCTATAAGGGAACACCAATTCTCATTATATAAAAAATTTGATGCATTGCTGCTTAGCAGCTACTACTTGACAGTTCACTGTGAGGATTACAGACACACAATAGAGAATATCTAAAATTAAATCAGTAACACAGCTGTTGCTACATTTAGTACTGCACAACCTACAAAATTATTTTCGACATGTAGCTTACCTGGCAAACACACTGCAGTGTACAGTTCTGAGGTTGGAAATATGTCTGGAACCCGTGGCCTCTTGCAAACAGAATAGTTAACAAGAAAAGAGACCGCCTGTCTCGCCACATTCTATAATGTATTCCCTTCGATTTCTTGTTCTTTTCTGACTTTTTTTTTAGAATAAAAAAAGAAATAGACGTTGAGAAAGTATCAAGTGTCGAAAAAGAAAGCATGTCAGTGAGAAAGGTTGGAGGAGTGGTAGCCTTAGGCAAAAGGCATTTACCCACAAATAGCAGCTCAGGTATTTCTTGTTATACAAGCAGTTCTTGTTGAACGTTTGCTTTGCAGTGTGGCCAAATATACAATTGAACTGAAGTAAAAAAAAAAAACAAATTTACAAACATAGCAA
>NC_060899.1:9480367-9507867 GCF_014805685.1 Silurus meridionalis
AAATAGGTTAGAAAACAAAGTAGCAGAAAAGAAATTGCTTCTTTTTTGATACTTTAAAATGGATTTCCCAAATCTGTTACATTATTTCGATTGTGCTAAAAAAAAAAAAAAACATAAACAGGAGAAGAGGTCATTTAAATTTGCTATTGACCAAAATTTAATCAGAAACCTAGGATCACCCATCAAATGTATATTATACATTTCAGAAGAATCATCAGGTAAATTCAACATTAAGGTGCCAGTAGATAAGAGGAACACATTTTGACTGTTAATTCAGACATTAAAAATGTTTTGCAGACAATCTGCACATCATGCCCAGGATCTGCCATTATTTGAAACACGATTTATCAATATATTTATTATATGTAATGTATAATATATAATAATAATATAATTATAATATCCCACATTCCCTGTTTTCCCCAAGCTTACATGTATTTTTCCAGCTTAATCAACAAACACAAAAATGCATGTTGTTCAAGTGGATTACAATAGTTTTTTTGGCAGGAAGCGTATGTGCTTTTGTGTGTGCTATTTAGACCTCTACACACAGAAAGCACTTTCTAGAAAAAGCAAAAATACTCTGACTGTTGGGCGACAGTTGGGAGAGTGTAACGGTGATGTAAACCGAATGCCCCACTGTCCACTGAACGCTTCAGATAGATCTGCTGAGTTCGGCTTTTGCTACCTGGAACAGGAGACATGGTGCGCATCTTTCGTTGCGACAACACGCTGACGTCCCAGGGACACGAGAAAACCCCGACTGACTTCGGTTCGAGAGGGAACACGAGCTATGTTTACGTCCGCGCTTCGACGGATTCGGTGGACGGCCAGTTGCTGAGCCAGTTGCAGCGCCTGGCCGCGGGCGAGCAGGGAACGACATGTCAAGCCGCTTATCCAGAGATGGAGCCCCAGGACATGCGACTCACCACGTTCAGCACGTGGCCCACGAGCTCTGCCATCCAGCCCGATACACTGACGCGCGCTGGCTTCTTTTACACAGGCGCGTATTTTCCTCATTTCAACACTTGTTTTCTCTTACACTATGAAATGCTCAGTCTATTTTGCATAGAAATGCTCACGTAATTTTTGTTGTTCAATATGACTTTTAACATTGCAGATGCCAAAGTCTTTTGTCAGGCATATTTGAACTAGTTTTGCATTTGGTTCAACAATTAATACCTCACAAACATTAAGTTTGTTGATGAAAAATTTGATGACACATTTTAAAATAAGGACATGTGTATTTGGTCACTTAGTAAATTGGCAGTGTATATTTAGAATAATTCTTTACATCAGCCACTCTTTACAGGACATTCTCTTGTGTGTATCTCCCATTGCCGAAATGACTAGAATATACAAGAGCTTATGCCTATTATGTATGCTGAGTGCACAGCTAAAATCCAGTTAAAATAGAATCCGTATTCGTACATTGCTTCTAGAGTCAAAAGAATTTGTTTCAAATTCCAGAAGTGAATGTACAGCTTAACATTATGCAGGAGTTCTAAAGTCTAACTCAATGAAAGATGACAAATATATATTTTCCATCTTAATTTGATATAAAATCAATAATGGTAAATTAAACATTTTTCGAACCACTTCTGGTATTATTTGGGTCTGAAGTAGACTGTTTATTCCAACAGTGAACTTTAATCCAACAGTGTACAAATGAAATACATCAAAGGGTAACTTACACAATATTGCACATAAAATTAAGACTTACTTGATATACTGGAAACATATGCCTTTAGACACCAACTAATCAGAATCAGAATCAGGTTTATTGGCCAAGTGTGTTGACACGCACAAGGAATTTGGTTCCAGTTGTTGGTGACTCTCAAAGTACAGACATAAATAACACTATACATTCAGCTTCGACTTACAAGACAAAAACAGAAAATACAATACAAAAACTATACAAGACAATAAAATGTGAGACAATATAGACAGTACAAGTATTAAATAGGGATACAGAGTATATGACAGATCAATCACCTATGACTTATCCACCTAGAGATATAATTTTTCACATTTCTTATGTTTCATACTTAATCAAAGTGATATTCTAGCACACTGTAAACCAACATGAACACCTTTCTCTCAATGTTTACTTCTGTTTTTATCTACAGAGTGTGTATTTTATTTAGATACTGTTTAAGAAATGACTTATAGTCAGTAAAAAATAGACAATAACATGTCAATAATTGTATATAATTAAAAATCTCTTGTAAATATGAAGTAATCTTACTCACGTATGTATTTCACCTATTCTGTAATTTTACTCTTAGACCAGCAGATGGTAAATAGATGTTTTGATTAGTTGTTAGTAGAGTTCTGCGGCGACTTTAAAATTAATGTCCAAACCCACCCAAAACCTTCCGATACTGTTTACATTTTACGACCGAACTCGTATTATATATTATTATTATTAATACAGTATTTTTATTTACCATTCACATTTAAAATTGACATGTATCATACATAATTAATTTATACTGTAACACTGTAAATGCATCATAATGGCCTGAAATGTAAAATAATATAATTAAGAAAGAAAAAATTTACATTTATCATGTACTGCTTGCCATCAGGAAGGGTCTGTGCATATACAATAAAATAGAATCAAATAAAATAGATCTTTAATCAACACAAACCCTGTTAAAAAATATTGAACTATAATTTGGATGTGACAAAGCTCATTCTGTACAGGTATAAGCTTATGCTGATTAAATTTCCAGCACCCTGTGTAAAATGCCTTCTTGCATTCCTGATATGTTAATACTTTCATTGCAGTAAAAATGCAAATACTAATGCCTTACCATCAACATTTCATTTAGGTCATAGTGATAGCGTGAAGTGTTTCTTCTGTGATGGTAGTTTGAGGAACTGGGAGCCAGGAGATGATCCGTGGGAGGAACATGCCAAGTGGTTCCCACGGTAACACATTTTTCCACATGATATGTATAAATATAGGCAAATACATACACCAAGTTAAATGAAATATATGGCTTGACAACTCTGGTGTTATTACTGTTATTTACACAGTTTGATTCACTAAACTATTTGTTCAGAAATATTCAAATCACTTTCAAATTTTCCACATTTTCTTTTTTTAGCAGCCTAATAATGATTTGCTTTTTTAAATAAAGTATACTTATATTATAACTATTATAATAATATTAAACACTTTAATTTACACTTTTAAGACATTGTTAAAACAGTTACATTTTATATAATATTTTAATATTGGTTATAGTTTTAATTTGAGATATTAATGTTTACATTTTGTTGGAAAGGGCACTTTATTAAAACTAGAATGAAAAGATACTTTGCACTTTGTGGGCACTTTCATTTTTTTTCTTAAAGCTTATTTTATTTTGAAGAGCTGTATTTTCAAAAATACAGAAATTACTTTGTTTGCTGTCTTGCACACAAGGCTATTGTGTGTAGATTTATGAAATATAATCCAAATTACAGTTGTAGAAGATGAACCCTCAGCCTAGTCTGAGGTCCAGAGCAGGCTCTGGAGCAGGTTTGCATCAAGTATGTGTCTGTACATTGCTGTATTCAACCTTTCCTTGATCCTGACTAGTCTCTCAATTTCTGCTGCTGAGGAACATCCCCATAGCATGATGCTGCCACCACCATGCTTCACTGTGAGAATGACATTGGCCAGGTGATGAGTGGTGCCTTGTTTCAGCCAGACAGGACACTTGGCATTTAGTCCAAAGAGTTCGATCTTTGTTTCTCATGATCTGAGAGTCCTTCAGGTGCCTTTTGGCAAACCCCAGGTGGGCCGTCATATGCCTTTTACTAGATGCTGGCTTCTGTCTGGTCACTCTACCATACAGACCTGATTGGTGGAGTGCTGCAGAGATGGTTGCCAGACCTGGGCAAACTACATCCCGCGGGCCACATCCGGCCCATTGTACGTCCGGCCCGCGTGAGGCCAATCATAAATTACAGGGATGCACCGAAAATTTTCGGCCGAAATACCAAAATCACCGAAACAACACGGCAGAAACACAATTGTAATGACACAATAAAAAAGTGCAGCCAGCACACGGTTATCTGGATAAGAGCCAACATGTCTGCGGTGTGTGAATAGCGATTTGCAAAACATGCAATGCTGAAATTTCAAGAGTGGGTGTATCTGCAAAGAGTTTCTCCAAGTTCGGTTTAATTTATCACCTGAAATCCAAACATCCCGATTGCCATTCTTAATATGAGAAGAACGCTGCACAGAAAAGTAAAGTCAATCCGAGCATGCGCACTCCGTCTGTAGTGGACGTTTTTGAAAAGGCTGGAAAGTTTTCCAGTGATGGTGCCAAGGCAAAAGGCATAACACAAAAAATTATGGATTTCATTGCCTTTTGAATTGAATTTTTATTTCGGTGCATCCCTAAAATATTAATTTTGGTGTAGCCCTCTGACACAATTCAGGTTTCTCATGTGACCCCTTGTAAAAATTAATTGCCCACCCCTGCGGTATATTCAGCTCACGCATATGCGCATTTGACGAAAATACCGTATTGAACTCTAACAAAGTGACATACAAAGCACATAAAAAAACCCCACAAACAAAGTCTGTGTTTTCTACCCTGAAACACGTGAAATCAAAGCATCGATCTGTTCTGACTGACACCCATGTGAAAGAATTGCTTCGAGTGGCAACAACGGAATACGAGGCAGATTTGAAGGGGATTGTTCAAGGCAAGGAATGACAAAAGTCCCACTAAGTAACATGCATAGTAAAAGAAAAACACTATTGTAAATTATTATATTTTTGTTTGTGGACTTGGTTAAACTAAGAGTTTGTGTGTGTGAAACACAATGTTCATTATTG
The DNA here is from genome assembly GCF_014805685.1 of Silurus meridionalis. Taxonomy (NCBI): domain Eukaryota; kingdom Metazoa; phylum Chordata; class Actinopteri; order Siluriformes; family Siluridae; genus Silurus; species Silurus meridionalis. The sequence goes on from NC_060899.1 coordinate 9,485,214, forward strand.
AAAATGACTGTCCTGTGGTCTTAGAACTGTAGGAGTCAATTTCTGTCATTATGTTGGTGTGTGACATTTACTATAAATCTGGCTGAGCAGAGGTGTGTGTGTGTGTGTGTGTGTGTGTGTAAGAGGAAGGGATGGGTATTGTTCATGTGTGCCCATGTGTATGATGTGGCTCTTTGCGGTAACACAGTAAAAAATGTGGCTCTCGGCCTCTGACTGGTTGGCCACCCCTGCTCTAGAGGTTATCTCTCCACCGAGAAATGCTGGAGCTCTTTCAGAGTGACCATCGGGTTCTTGGTCACCTCCCTGACTAAGGCCATACTACCCTGAATTCTCAGTTTTGCTGAGCAGCCTGGTCTAGGAGGAGTGGTTCCAAACTTTAATTTACAAATTATGGAGACCACTGTGCTCATAGGAAACCTTTAATGCTGCAGAAATTTTGCTGTATCCTTCCCCAGATTTGTGCTTCGATACAATCCTGTCTTGGAGGTCTACAAACAATTCCTGGGACTTGGATTGGTTTGTGCTCTGACATGCACTGTTAACTGTGGGACCTTATAAAGACAGTTGTGTGCCTGACCAAATCATGTCAAATCAACTAAATTTACCACAGGTGGACTCTAATCAAGTTGTAGAAACATCTCAAGGATGATCAGTGGAAATGGGATGCACCTGAGCTCAATTTTGTGTGTCATGGCAAAGGCTGTGAAGACTTATGCACATGTGATTATTTTTCATTTTTTATTTTGAATACATTTGCAAAGATTTCAAACAAACTTATTTAAGGTTTTATAGTTTTAAATATTAAGGAAAATAATGAATCTAATCCATTTTGGAATAAGGCTGTAACATAAAATGTGGAAAAAGTGAAGCGCTGTGAATACATTCCAAGTGCACTGTATTTACCCCCCCAGAACTGTGAATTCTTTCTTTCTTTCTTTCTTTCTTTCTTTCTTTCTTTCTTTCTTTCTTTCTTTCTTTCTTTCTTTCATTCATTAGATGTGAATATTTAATCCAGTCAAGAGGAGCAGAGTACATTAACAATGTACAGAGGTCATACTTCAACACATCAGAGCTGGAAGTGTGTATTATTTTGTAACACCTGTTAATTTACTGCTTGTATGTCCATGTGATTTTAAAGACTTATGATGTCTTGGTTTATAGAATGAATCCCAGAATTCAATTGCAAGAAATATTACCACTGGACATGGTAAGTCTTTCAGTTGGCATAAACCCACAATTAGAAAAGTAAAACTACAGCGAAAGCAAGAAAAGGTGGATAGTTTAATCTAGCTTCTTTAAATCAGTGGTGTTTAAAGTGTCCTGTGTCATGCTTCCAGACTGGAAGTCCAAATAACTGAAATCAAGTATTAAAGTCTACTTGGCTGTTACATTCTATGGTATCAATGTCAGTGCATTAAATGTTTTTCTTAATATAACTACACTTAAAAGTGTATTCTATATTGATTATATCCACCTATAAAAATACAGACTTAGGGAACATAATGCACTGTTATACACGTTTGTGTTCTCCACTTGTAATGGTAAGATGTGCTGAGTGGACAGAGTGCACCAGCAGCAACCGTGTTCATGCCAGTGGTGCAGGCGGTGGTCCAGATGGGTTTTGAGCAAGCAGTAGTTGAGAGGTTGGTTCAGTCTCACTTCCAGCTTACTGGCCGTCATTACACTTCTGTCTCTGACCTGGTGGCCGATGTCCTGCAAGCTGAAGAGGAGGGACAGCAGGGGAATGGTTGCAACACAGGTGCTGTGAGCATTTTTTGCTTTTCAAAATATAGACAGATATTACATAGATGAACATCTAGATATATAATATTGTACCAGGAACTGGGTATAGCAATGGCATTAAATGTAGAGCATAAGAAAAAGGTATAGACATTACATCATGTGCTGTCTTTTTCTCATTTGTAAGATTTGTTCCTTCTAGAGCTTGTGGTGAGGCAGAACAGCAATGCCCATGGAATGAAACTGCAGACCACATTTGAAGAGAAAGGTATAAATGAATTATGTTTCATTGAACTGTGCTTGTTTACATGATTATACTCAGTTGTAAGAATATATACTTGATGATGTTTTACTTAAATTCACATGAGTTGTTTATAAGAGCACACAAATCAATTTCAACTTCAGTGAGTGTAATTCTGAACTTTGGTGACTTGTATCCTGATATTTCTGTGTATGTGTTGTGGAGTTTTGGTGACCATGAGTGCTGAGGAACAGTTGAAGCAGCTTCAGGAGGAACGAACCTGCAAAGTATGTATGGACAAACCCGTGTCCTTGGTATTTATCCCCTGCGGTCACCTGGTTGTGTGTTCTGAGTGTGCAGCTAGCCTACAACACTGTCCTATCTGTAGAGCAGTGATACGTGGCAGCGTGCGTGCCTTCATGTCTTGAGGACTACACATATACCTGCACAACTATGAGGCGGTCCTGAATAGGATCCTCTAAAAACGAGTTATCCCTGAAGTATTTAAAAGTATTTAAGGCTACCAATTAGACCAAAGTCTCCCAAACACCTGATTTAACTGGTTAGATATTTACCAGCCTTTTTGAAGTGGATATATAATAGCAGGGAAAACACTAAAATGTGAACAAAAGGAAGCAATCCGGGATTGTGAACTTGTGATGAAGACAGCAAAATGTTTACACAATAAAATTAAATGTAATCAATCTGTTTGCTTTTTTTATATTAACTATATAATGTCGTATAATACCTCATATAATATATAATACCTTACTGACCTCAGTAGGATTGCATATTTAATGAAAAATAGACTTTTGTTGCTATCTGAAGTGCATTTTAAATATATTTATTTTTGTAACTAAAGTATAAAGGAATGTGGCCTCTTTTTTTTTGCTTATTTTTGCTTATGCCTTTCCATTTCAATTTATTTGGAGGGAACTTTATGTGGTCAGCTCCAGAAAACAATAATTATATTCTTCTATATTTTAGTTTTTAGCTAGTTTGGTATAAACATAAGTTAACTTATTACTGTTCCACTGTGAACTTGGCAGGATGGTGGGTACTTCAAGACTTCGACAAGACAGATAAAAACCATTATGGTTTTTGGTTATGGTTATCATACAAATCATCCTTTTTTTCACTTGTAATGGACATATAATGAATTAAACAGTATTCATAATGATGTCTTAGGCTGCATCAATCATTTAATGATAATGATATATGTAAATGCAACTTATATAATGATTTCACTTGGTTATTCCTATATAATAATGATAATAAAGGATCAAAAGAACTCTCTAATGTTGTGTTTTTTCTTTCTCTTGGAATAAAGTTTTACATGTGTGTTTAGATTTGGATTATTACATTTTTAATGCCAGTCCAATATAAAGTCTTTAAATAGTATGATATATTGGGCACATTTCTAACTAATATCATAGTATCCTCTACCTTCTACTACACCAACACTCCACACACAGAAAATAGTTTGGATTAAGAAAAGGTAATGTTGGTTGTCAGTATTCTTTGTTAACTTAAACAATGCTGGAATATTTTTTTTATTTTTTTTGCCTCTAGCTTAAAGTAATATGCTTGAACATGATCATGTGTTCTCACCCTCTTTCTCGAAAACAAACAAAATCATCCAAATGTACTCAGTATTTTCTAATGGCATCGTTATTACACAGCTTCCTTAGAAGATGTTTAAAAATCTAAAAACTTCAAATCAAGATTAAATTTCAATCATTGTGTCTTCATTGTGTTTTATTAGCAGGAAAAAGATTTCAAGGGTTCTTTTGTGGTTTCTGTCGGAACTCAGGCCCCATGTCCAAGCATACATATCAGTTAAGTGGCTTAATACTCAAATTAGTTTTAGTTATTATTAAATTATTCATTTTTTAAATCCATTATAAGGTTCTACTTGGAAATAACAGTGGTGAAAATATATTTTAAGAAGAAGGAGGGGCATAGGGTGATGTATAAGAGTAGAAGAAGGTGCACACAGGTGGACTATGTTCTATGTAGGAGATGCAACTTGAAGGAGATTGGAGGCTGTAAGCCGTTGGCAGGTGAGAGTGTAGACAAACAGCGTCGGATGGTGGTTTGTAGAATGGCTTTGGAGGTGAAGAAGAAGAGGAGGAAAGTAAGGACTGAAAAAAGAATAAGATGGTGGAAACTGAAGGAAGAAGACTAGTGTGAGATTCAGGAAAGAGGTCAGATGGGCTCGGTGGTGGTGAAGAGGTGCTGGATGATGGGGCAATTACTGCAAAAGTGATAAAGGAGACAGCTATAAAGGTGCTTGGTGTGACATCTGAGAAAAGATAGGAAGACAAAGAGACGTGGTGGAATGAGAAAGTGCAGAAAAGCATAAGGAGAAAGGTTGGATTTGGACTGTAGTTAATGTCACCAGTCTGTTAAACTGACTCAGGACTACAGTTTGCTTCTGATCACCATCACTGCACCCACAACATCGTTTATCTGTAATAAATGGACATTCAGTGCAATCCAGTTAAGGATGGGTTCCCTCCTGAGTCTGGTTCCTCTCAAGGTTTCTTCCTTATGCCATCTAGGGGAGTTTTTCCTTGCCACAGTCACCACCAGCTCGCTGCAGTAGGGAGAATTACAAGGAGATGCGGCAGCAGGTGAAGGGGATATAGCGAAAGCCAAGGAAAAGGCATATGAGTAGCTGTATGAGAAGAAGGAAGAAGAAAAGGATTTATCCAGATTGGCCAGGCAGAGGGATCAAACTAGGAAGGATGTGCTACAAGTTAGAGCAATAAAGGATGGAGATGGAAATGTGTTGACTAGTGAGGAGAGTGTGTTGAGAAGATGGGGGTAATATTTTAAGCAGCTGATAAATGAGGAAAATGAGAGAGAAGGGTGGATGATGTGGAGATGGTGAAGCAGGAAGTGGATAAGATTAGTAAAGAGGAAGTAAGAGCAGCAATTAGGAGGATGAAGAGTGGAAAATCGGTTGGACCAGATAGAAGCCAGTAGACCAGTAGTATACCAGTAGAAGCATTGAGATGTTTTGGGGAGATGGCAGGGGATTTTTTATCCAGGTTGTTCTACAAGATTTTGGAAGGTGGGAGGATGCCTGAGGAATGGAGCAGGAGTGTGCTGGTACCAATCTTTAAGAATAAGGGAGATGTGCAGACCTGCAGTAACTGATCAGTCACACCATGAAGTTATGGGAAAAGAGTAGTGAGAGAGGAGATGACCATCTGTGAGCAACAGTATGGTTTCATGCCAAGAAAGAGCACCACAGACGCATTATTTGCATTGAGAATGTTGATGGAGAAGTATAGAGAAGGTCAGAAGGAGATGCATTGTGTGTTTGTGGATTTAGAGAAAGCGTACGACAGGGTGCCGAGAGAGGAGTTGTGATATTGTATGAGGAAGTCATGTGTGTCAGAGAAGTATGTGAGGGTGGTGCAGGACATGTATGAGGACAGTGTGACAGCAGTGAAGTGTGCAGTACAATGTTCATTGTTAAAAAGCGCTATACAAATAAAATTGAATTGAATTGAATTGATTTGCAGTAGGACAGACTGGTTCAAGGTGGAGGTTGGACTGCATCGAGGAATCAGCTCTGAGCCCTTTCTTGTTTGCAGTAGTGATGAACAGGTTGACGGACGAGGTCAGACAGGAGTCTCTGTGGACTACGATGTTTGTGGACGATATTGTTATTTGTGGTGAGAGTAGGGAGCAGTTTGAGAAGTGCCTGGAGAGCTGGAGGTATGCGCTGGAGAGAAGGGGAATGAAAGTCAGTAGGCGTTTTTAATGACTAGATTAATAATGAGTTTATTAGAGGGACAGCGCATGTGGGACGTTTTGGGGAGAAAGTGAGGGAGGTGCGATTAAGATGGTTTGGACATGTGCAGAGGAGGGACATGGGGCATATCGGTGGGAAAATGCTGAGGATGGAGTCACCAGGAAGAAGAAAAAGAGGAATACCAAGGAGGAGGTTTATGGATGTGGTGAGGGAAGACATAGAGGTAATTGGTTTAAAAGAGGGAGATGCAGAGAACAGGGGGATATGGAGACGGTTGATCTGCTTTGGTGACCCCTAATGGTCAAGTTAAACATGCTCCTGAGGCTCCAGTGACCACTGTTTCTGTCCCTCTCCCCTCAATGGATCTTCCCACTTCGTCCCGGCCTGCCTCTGGATAGTGTCCTCTTCGACAGGAGGCCACTCTGTGCAGCTTGGTACGGTTTCTCATCAACACCTTGGGTGGTTCCATGAAATTCCGGAGTAAGAACGGGCGCTTTGAGGATGGATTGGACTGTAGTTAATGTCAACAGTTTCCTACACTGACTCAGGTCTACTTTTCGCTTCTGACCGTCATCACTGTACCCCTGCAACATCGTATATCTGCTACAAATGGACATTCGGTGCAACCCAGTTAAGGATGGGTTCCCTCTTGAGTCTGGTTCCTCTCAAGGTTTCTTCCTTATGCCATCTCGGGGAGTTTTCCTTTGCCACAGTCGCTATACAAATAAAAATGAATTGAATTGAATTGAATTAATGGGAGAAGCCGAAAGAAGAAGAAGAACAACAACAAGTAGAGGATATGGTTCTACTTGCAACAGTAGTGGAGCAAAAGAGAATACTGTATTGTACTTCCACCCTAGATTTATTACTAAGTGGAGGGTTTAAGTGTAAGGTTTAAAACGTTGACACTTACCACGAGGGTTACACTGTAAAAAAAAAGAGGTTGTTTGAACAATTAATTGTTGTTTTTCTAATTGGATTATATTTTAAGGACCATTATAAAAAATATTTGGAAGTGAATTTGAAATCCTGTGTTGTAGGGTTCCATATAGTGCAGAAAATTGAAGGGAACTTGCCATTTAAACTTTTACATTGATCCGTAATCCTAAAAAACTATCATGTGTAATGAATTTTATTGTAATGCACTAATGTGACAAGAAAATGTAGCTTAGTTCTTCTTGCTGTCTTTTCTGCCTTATTGTGAATGTAATATTCTCAACACAGTCTGATCTAGTGAATGTTTTGGATATTAGCTGTGACTTCAGCCACTGTAAGCAGAGTAAAGTCGACTCTGCATGCGCTTTAGTGTGGAGCACTAGGTGTCGCTGGTCGGGCTTCTTCTCATTTGGTTCCACTTCGAGGTGATTTCATTGATGCTCTTTGCTCAGTTTGAAGATAGACTAGAATAAAGAGGAAAACGAACAGATCCGCTCCAATCCATCATGCAAGCAGCAGCCTCTGAATAGGAAGCGCTGCGGTACACTTGCAAATTGTGATGCATTTACTGTACCTGAAACAGACTGTTATTTTTTGCACGGTGTTGCAGAAGGAGAAATGTGTTTTTGTAGCAATGGCAGTCCCGGGAGAAGAAGTGGTTAATATGAAGAGCTCAGTTGTGGCGTCTTTTAAACGTGAGGTAAGAATACATTTTTTTTTTTATCGAACTATTTCTTTCTAAAACTGCCAGCTTTTAACATAAAATGCGTCCTTCTTCAAAATTAGACGTTACATCATTATTATAAAACAAATATGTTTTATATTCCTGAAACTTGAGATAACTAGTTATCATTTTAGGAATTATTAACTATTTTACGTTTGTTTTGTGAAAGATTATTTTGTGCCGTGTTCCAGCGGATTCAGGTTTTATGGGCAAGAAAGTGGGCCATATTTGTTTGGTTTTTAACATAAACGTTCGCTGGGACTGTGTACTGGGGAGCGTGTGTGTATTTTGTGCATGTTGACTGCATGTTTCCTGCGGGTTATGGTTTCCTCCCACCTCCCAGAAGCATGCATATCTGTCAACTGTCCATGCTAAATTGCTCCATATCCAATGTCCATGTCCATTTAAAAGAAATGGTTACAGAAGATAAATTAATGAATTTAAAATGTGCTTTATTAACGTAGGTATTTACATGCTCAGTAAAAAGAAAAGTTATTTTTTTAAGTTTCTATATAGTTCTTTAGATACTTTAGTAAGCTAGACTCATTTTTTCTTTGGATTATTCATGAGGTCTTTATACTAATGAGCTCTTACTCTGAACACAAACTGATATAGAAACACATTTTAATCAGGTTTTGCTGCATATACTTTATGGTGCCTAATGAGGATTAGATAAAAAAAACCCTGAATCATTGTATAATGTAATACAGCAGTGAAACCAGGACTTTAGGTCAACCATCTGTATTCTCTGTTATTAATTTAATTAATCAATAATCATAAATCTAGACTTAAAGTCTGTATCACAGAACCAAATTTCACTTCCTGTTCATTGTCATAATGGCTGCCTTTCCACATGCAATTTAATGGCACATGTCTTTGCAGAGCAAAGCTTAATAACTGCTTAATGAAGTCAACCAGTGTCTACACATTTATTGTATAACTATTTTAAAAATGTTTTTTTAATCACTGATGATTTCCCAACACATCTTTTACCATATATTTTATGACATTTATGGCTGATCTGGTTAAAATGGCCAATGTGGTATTTTATGCTGCATCTGTAAGCTTTTTACCTGCCGGCTTAATGCTTAAACATATTGTAATGAAGTGAGAGCATAGTAAAAAAAATAATAAGTAAGTTTAGTTAAAATCAAATGAGCTTTTTCACCTCTTTATGTCAAACTTTTGTGCACTGAATACACATTACATTTCACCAATTGAAAAATTTGCCTGTTTGGACTTTTGAGCAGCTCAGTTTCTGTATCAGACACAAAGGGGACAATATTCTTCTTTCTAAAAGCCTGAGAATGTTTTTTCTCAGTTCCCAGCTTTATGCAGACTGTTGTTAAAAGAAGTGGGAATGCTACATATTTGTAAACATGGTCCCAATTTGTTCGAGATGTGCTGTGGACATCAAATTTACAATTACATATTTTATTTCCTTTAAAATGGTACACTTCCTCAGTTTAAATATGTGTCATGATTTCTGTGTTCTATTGTGAATAATATGTGAGATGATTGAGATTTGCAAATCATTACATTTTGTTTTAATTTTACACAGTGTCCTAAATTTTTTGGAATTGGGTTTGTAGAATGAAAATGTGTTAGTAATCTAATGCAGGCTAATAAAAAACAAAAGCACAAGGTATTATAAAAACCTCCAGTGTACCCTTGAGAAATCAGAGAGAATTAATTACATGAACGATAAATGCAATAATTGAGTTTCACATTAAATAACTTGTTGAACTAGGCATGCTGTTTCATTAGAGTGTGCTGGACATTCACATATTAGATTATTACGTAATTATGCCATCTGAGTAAATGACCTGGATTTTATCTGTTTATCTTAATGAATATTCAACTGTTACTAAAAAACTTTAAACTTCAAAAAATGAAGATCTCTAATCCTTCACTCTTTGTCATTCTTATCTCTCATCTTTCTCTCAGTATAAGAGTTCATACTGCTGACAGAGAGGTTTGTCCTGCTCTGTTTTCTTTTTTTTTCATCTCTCTCTCTCTCTCTCTCTCTCTCTCTCTCTCTCTCTCTCTCTCTCTCTACCTCCTTCTCTCTCTTTCTAATGCTTACTTGGTCAAGGACAGGAAATGAGTTGAGTGCATCAAAGTCAATAGCATAGAGGAGTATTTCAGATTCTATTGTATACACATTAGATTAACAGCTTCATCTATAACACAATACTGTATTGTCTTCATAGTACAAGGAAAGTGCATTTAGCATGATTCACTTCTATACTGATCATCTCTACTGCAGTAGTTAGTTTTAACATTGACCTCTGCATGTAGCATTTGACTGTGTTTAAAGGCAGTGGAGAAATAATTTTGTGTGATTTTATTGTGACAATTAATTATTTTAATGTAATGTGGATAATATATTCCTAGCAAACTTAATGTTTTAGTTCAAGATGTTTTATTCCACTTTTTGCCAAGGTTCCTAGTGTTTATAGTCACTCACGTTTGGCAGATTTTCATATGATGTACATATACAACTGAGGCTTTGGGTGTACATTTTTTCTTCAATGTTAGTGAATAAGACCCTCTTTTAAAAAGTCCTTAAGTGGGTAAGAAATAGAGCACAGCTGTGCTCAGTCAGCAGCTCAGTGACTTGGATTGTGTGTGGTTTGGGCAATGTAGTCTGAACAGCCATGTTTGTAGGATGCATTGTCTGCTGGAAAATGGAGCTTGTAGCTTGGCCTTCACTGTAGGCTTTTAGCTCTAACTTTAGGGGTATAACAAAAATTTTGCATTAACCATTTAGGAGTTAACCGGCATTTTTACAGACTAAAAATTATAAAATATAAACAGTCAGAAACTGTCTGAAGTCTGGAGTACCCTCCTTTGTTTTACCAGGTCGTTGTTGCCTAATGACACCTGAGCACATAGGAATATTGAGGGCGATTTCCTTGCCTTAGGAAGCTCATAGAATGTTTTTATGGTATGTTTTGGCCCATTATCAAATTGTACTATGGCACTCAGTACTATGGCACTGTGTCTGTTTATATCCCAGTTATAGTTTTAACAGTTCTCCTTGCACAGTACTGTATAATCAAAGTGTATAGTAGGTTTACTAGTTGGCGGGCGCTATCTCGGGTTTTGTATCTTGTCTTGTGTTGTCTTGTGTTGTCTGTCTGCACTGTCTGTCTGTACTGTTTTTTGTCTGCACTGTTTGTACTAGGTTGCACTCGATGCACTTTACATAGCTTGTGTTGTGTTGTAGCTCTATGTTGTTGTTTAGTGTAGCACCAGGGTTCCGGAGGAACGTTGTCTCGTTTTTACTGTGTACCACTGTGTATAGTAGAAATGACAATAAAAGCCTCTTGACTTGACTTGACTATTATTGGTTTTTCAGCATTTAACTGGTCTGAACAAAAAATATAGCTGTATACACTTCCGACTTCATCCTGTTACTTCTATCAGATGTGACATCCTCAATAAACACAAGTGACCAATGCTTTGACCTTGCTCTACCTCTCTATTTCTATTTCTACCTCTCTTTTCTTGAGTGTTACCAGTGTTTTGCATCTTGAAGGTGGGAATTTTTCCTTTTCCTCCAGGAAGGAGGAAAAGAGGAAAACCAAGGAGGAGGTTTATGAATGTGGTAACGGAAGACATGCAGAGGCAGATGTAGAGGACAGGGGGGAATGGAGACGGATGATCCGCTGTGGGGACCCCTAATGGGAGAAGCCGAAAGAATAAGAAGAAATGTTTTATTTACAAACCCGATTCCAAAAAAGTTGGGACACTGTACAAATTGTGAATAAAAACAGAATGCAATGATGTGGACGTTTTACATTTCGTTATTTAATTCAGAGGACAACAAAAATGACATATCAAATGTTTAAACTGAGAAAATCTATAATTTTTAGGGAAAAATAAGTTGATTTAAAATTTCATGGCATCAACACATCTCAAAGAAGTTGGGACAAGGCCATGTTTACCACTGTGTGGCATCCCCTCTTCTTTTTTAAAACAGTCTGCAAACATCTGGGGACTGAGGAGACAAGTTGCTCAAGTTTAGGAATAGAAATGTTGTCCCATTCTTGTCTAATACAGGCTTCTAGTTGATCAACTGTCTTAGGTCTACTTTGTCGCATCTTCCTCTTTATGATACTTTATGTTTTCTATGGGTGAAAGATCTAGACTGCAGGCTGCCATTTCAGTACCCGGATCCTTCTTCTACGCAGCCATGATGTTGTAATTGATGCAGTATGTGGTCTGTCATTGTCATGTTGGAAAATGCAAGGTCTTCCCTGAAAGAGAAGACGTCTGGATCGGAGCATATGTTGTTCTAGCACTTGGATATACCTTTCAGCATTGATGGTGCCTTTCCAGATGTGTAAGCTGCCCACACGTACTCATGCAATCCCATACCATCAGAGATGCAGGCTTCTGAACCGAGCGCTGATAACAGCTTGCTTTTTTTTTGACCTATAGAGTTTTAGCCAGCAACGGCGAATGGCATGGTGGATTGTGTTTTCTGGAAGTATTCCTGAGCCCATGTTCTGATTTCCATCACAGTAGCATTCCTGTATGTGATGCAGTGCCGTCTAAGGGCCCGAAGATCACGGGCATCCAGTATGGTTTTCCGGCCTTGACCCTTACACACAGAGATTCCAGATTCTCTGAATCTTTGGATGATATTATGCACTGTAGATGATGATAACTTCAAACTCTTTGCAATTTTTCTCTGAGAAACTCCTTTCTGATATTGCTCCATTATTTTTCGCCGCAGCATTGGAGAAATTGGTGATCCTCTGCCCATCTTGACTTCTGAGAGACACTGCCACTCTGAAAGACTCTTTTTATACCCAATCATGTTGCCAATTGTCCTAATAAGTTGCAAATTGGTCCTCCAGCTGTTCCTTATATGTACATTTACCTGCCTGTTTCCGGCCTCTTATTGCTACCTGTTCCAACTTTTTTGGAATGTGTAGCGCTCATGAAATCCAAAATGAGTTAAAAATGTCTCACTTTCAACATTTTATATGATATCTATATTCTATTGTGAATAAAATATAAGTTTATGAGATTTGTAAATTATTGCATTCAATTTGTACAGTGTCCCAATTTTTTTGGAATCGGGTTTGTACTACTTTAAATAAATAATACAATAATAAGATAGTTTTTCAAACATTTTTATTTAATTTAGTTCAATCTCTGTTTTGAAATGTTACTCCGAACCTTTGAGCCACTTCTCACGAACTATCAGATTTTTTTGTGAGTTACACTTTCAAATAAAAGGTCACAAACTGTTGAGGTCGCGAGTGTCAAGGTCTCGAGTATCGAGGTTCCACTGTATACATGAAAGAATTCTGTGATCATTCAGTTTATTTGTTGGCTACTTTTGCTTGCGTCAGCACCTCTTTGCACCTCTTAGTGAGAGCTCCCATGAGAGAAATGCAAATTTGGTATAGAATCAACTCATTAACTCTGATATATGGAGGAAACAGGTCTTACCTGGCCATAAAACTGTGTCCAATTACACAGTGTTCTATTTTTTTTGAGAAATTATTCATGAATGGTTTGAGTATTATGACACAGTTAACAATGTTACCTTGGCTTTTAAATTTCTTTGTTCTCAATTTGATCATGCATTTGTGCGATGTGCTAGACAAACAACTTTGATCCATGGAGGCATCACTCTGCAACTGCTGTTCAAGCTGTTTTGGTTGCAAAAGGGGGATTATTAAAAAAATTAGGCAATTGGTTTTTAATTGCTTTTAATTGTGTATGCGTGTGTGTGTGTGTACAACCTCCCACTTTTGTATTGTTGTGTTTTTTTGTTTGAAACGGCTATGGAAAAAGTATAGATGTTGACATTTGGTTTCTGAAGGAAAAAAAAAATTTGTGGTAGGAAATAAGTTGTCTTCCTGCACAAAAGCAAACACCTATGCATATGCACACACATGCACACACATACACACTGAATTCTTCCGGTGCTGTTCCTTATAGCTGTTTCACATGTCAGCCAGCATCAGCTAACATGTGCAATTTTAATAAGGTGCTGAGTTTTCAGAGAAATTTAACCAGGAAATTAGTAAAAGTACTGCAGTGGATGAACTGCTAACAGGAAACACTTAGAAATGCATTTTTTCTTAAATTGTTCATTACTTACAGCTGCTTTGATTTTTCAAGTAGCAATTTTTAAGCGATTTAACTTATACTTTTGGCAATTGCATATTCTGTACACTTTGCTCTTGTTTATTACCAAATACCACACCCTCCACTCTACATTATGCAATGGTTTGAATTGTAATTTATTGCATGCCTGAAAATAAGTAATCAACATATTTGCCATTTGATTGATCATGCAATAATGTTGGTAGATTAGCCAAAGTCAGTAAAAAAGGTGTGGACAATATCTAATAAATGCACAATTATAAATTTGCAAACAGCAGAATCTGTTCATTGATTGTTGACTTAAACTGATGACAGAAAACACATTATGCTAACAGTATAAATATTCAGAATATAATAAAAGCACTATATTTAAACTTAACTGTTTTTTTAAATGAGTATAACATAGCTAAAATAACATGCATATATTTTATGTAACATAGAAAACTTTCCAAGTGGCACATCGCTATTTATATTTTACCCATGCAATTATTATGTAATTCAGATCGGGAGACTAAAGTCATTTACAATCTGGAAAACCTTGTTTTACAACATCTACTTTGCTTAATAAATCTGAAAATGACAGAATGGCACGTCTCACAAGCAACTGCCAGGATTGGCCTTTCATTTAACAAATTTGATATGAATCATGAAAGATATCTTCTTGTGTGGGTTTGTGTGTCTACAGGCAGGTTGAAGAAACAACTTGCACTGTTGCTTTTGCAGTGAGGCGGTGATTCACTCCACACATACACCACCAAGGGGGGGTGTAGGCAGAGCAGATACAATTGCTTCTGTACCACAATTGCAGTATAACTAACATTCACATCCAGTGCATTAAATAATTGCAATACCTACACATACACTCTTGAATATCTTTTGTGATTTCTATGGAATCACTTTGAAAAGATCTGTTTTGGGTTGACCACTAAACCTAATTACTTTTATTTCTTTCCAAGTCCATCTGCATCAGAAATGTTACTTATACAGTCATTTACAAATCAGACACTTTCACAAAACATGTCTTAGTTGCCCAGCTTAAATTGCTCTAATCATTCTAACTTTCAGGGATGAAACAAAGCCTCACCAGTAGGATTTATATTTCTAAAGAAAAGGAAAAGCTTAGGGCAGCATAATTGGTTAAAACAATGACTAGTATAATTCATACTAAATACAAGGAAGCAACCAGCAAGATTAACTTTCAAATGTAGGGTTGTTAACCAGCAAAACCATTGAGAAAATAAAATGAACGAGTATCTAAAAAAGTAGAGCACATATACTTAAGTGGTGTCACTTGTTGGCTGTGTCAATGACTACTGTTCATAGATGGATTACTCTCTGGGAATCTAGCATGGTGAATCAGTACTGTACTTGGGAGATCTGAGAAACAGGGTTGATTGACAGAATTTAGTCTTTAATTTCAACTTAAAATGGACTGACTTCGAATCATAGAATTTGTATGGATTTAAGTCCTCATTAAACTGCAACGTGTTTCTATAGGACCATTGCGCAGTATTGTCAGTTTGTTGGCCTACTGAGCATTTGCCTTTCTATCAGTGTCTTTCCTTTGTCATGGCACCTCACCTTGGGATAACCCTCGACCTGATCAGCTTGTACTTTTCATCTCACATTGCTGATTGACCACATTCATATTGATTTTGACTTTACAACTTCAGGAGAATTTGTCTGTTTCTGTCCGTACAGGCCACACAGTGTGTGTTTAGTTCCTCGTCATCTCGAGACTGTATTACAGAAACTCGGTACTGACAGGTTTGCCTCTGAAAGACACTTGATCTATGTAACTGGTTCAGAATGCAGCCTTATGACTTGTTTTCAATCCTCCTATGTTCTCCTGCACCACCCCACTGCTATGCTCCCTCCTATAGTTTCCTGTAGCTGCCCCTATTAGATATAAAACAAATGCTTTAAATATACACGTGTGCTTTTGGATTATTGTTTCTGTTTTAATTGCCTGTTAATATATTTGCATGTTATTGACCACTGCTTGCTCTACTGACCACATCTATGCATACTGTTTTGGACTTGTTTATCAAACTGTTCTGCAATTCTAGATTTTCTGAATATTCTGGTTTCTTGCCCAATCTTGTCTGAGTTCATCACAAAATACTGCACCTGATCTGAATACAGTGAAATTGTCACAATTCCAAGCAGCTTTTAAATGAACAAAGTAAAGTTTTACAGGATTTGAAAAAATCAGGCTTTTTGCCTGGAATCTACAAAGTGTTTCTGATTACTCTATTCACTGGAAGAGCACTGGATGTGGAACCAGGTACCTTGTTTGATTATTCTGAAACAGATTAAAAATATTTGTGAATATTTGACAGGGAGACTTGATGTTTCTGTACTACTATTGCACTTATCTCAGGAAAAACAGTCATGTTCTGATGACGCAGTTCAAATCTGTATGTTAGCTGTTGCTTCGAAGATGGTTTTCCATGAGAGGGTTAATTAAAACTTACATGCTGAGCTAGCATGCAGAGTGTAAACAACTACACTCTCTCAGTATATCACCATGGGAGTTAAGTTAATTTAATTCGTACTAGTACAGTGTTTCAAGCCATTCCACCACTAATCACATAGTCGTTAAACTCCTATAGAACCTATAAAACACTTCAAGCTTCGAGTTCATACCAAGATAACAGAAGATTATACGGAGTTTGCTGAAATCTTTAACAAGGCTAAAGAAACACAAATTCCCATTCTCAAACACACTGACCAGAAACTTCCATGTATTGTAGAAATATATGCTTCTGATTATGGAATAGGAGTTGTTAAATCACAAAGAACACTGGCCAGAATGTATCTCTGCTTTCTTTTCCAGAAAATTGGCCCTTGCATAGTGAAACTATGATGTGACCAACAAGGAGCTTCTTTCCATCAAAGTGTCTTTAGAGGAGTAGAGACACTGGCAGGAGGGTACAGCTTACCCAATACAGGACATAATGGATCACAAGAAGTTAAAATATATTCAGAGTGCCAAACATCTTAACCCTAGACAAGCACGCGTCTACCCACCAAGCCTCAGTCCTTCCACCATAAGTCATTATAGCACCCATGTGATGGCAAATCATGAAGGAGATCCAGCATAAACAACAAATGGATCCCACTCCAACAGCATACTCTCCTACCAAACAGTACATGCTACATCTGCCCGGACAATGCATCATGTGATTTCACATGTCCCTCTGCACTGGTCACCAAGGTGTCTATGTATGCTAGTATGTAATTTTTTCTGGGTGGCTAAGTATAACTAAGGATGTTATTGAATTTGATAAATCTTGCTCCATCTGATCATTGATCTCCTTAGATTTAATGGTGCATGATAATACTGGTTATTATAAACAGATTTCCCAAGTCTGTTGTTTGGCTTCCCTTAAAGTTCTCCCTACAGCTATGGAAACTGCTACTTCCTTATTTAGAATGTTTTCAGAATTTACGGGACACCAAAGGACCGAGGTCTCTAATTTACTTCACAGGTTTAATGTGACTGTATAAAGTCATATCCCAATTTATACCCAAACAGGTGGGAATTGTAATAAGGCATCATTAGTATTACCATAATTAATAACTAGTTATGAGCAAGTTGCTAGACTCAACCAACATTGCAATGTCATGCATTTATGTCTTGGGCTAATTTGAGCAAAGGCTTTACTAAATGAAAACATCTTTTTTAAAAGTATTTTTAACTGTCTAAGTCTGCGTGCTTGTGCAACTTTTGATGCCGAGTTTTTATAAGCTGTTAATTCGGTCTCTGGGCTGACACGACTTACACTGCATAATAAAGCTGTTACTTTTCTTGTACTTGAGGCTGAAGTGGTCACAGTCAGGGGTTCACTTAATTTAACTTCAACTTCAGCAGAATTTGACAGGGTTTTGCTTTTAGCTGGGTTTACATCAGTGATGTCTGACTTGTTTGTCTCTATCTTTCTGGTGATTTTTAGCCCAGCAGTTTGCATTTTTTGTTTGATTTTAAAAGCTACTTAAAAAAAAACTACACAGAAAAATTACTAATTCACTAATTCCAGTAAATGCAATTCATTATTTTTCACCTCTGGAAAAGTGGAACATAAAGTAGCACTACATTCTGCAGTGGTGGATGAAGTACACAAAGCATGTACTTGAATTAAAATAGAGATACACATGGGTTGGTCATGCCTGAGGCTATTATATTGCTGAGGCTTGAACTTTTAAACTTTATGTTTATTGCAATATTTGAAGTGACTTGTCAGGATACCACCTTAACAAATCCCAAATTAATGTTATTGCATTTTGTGTAAATGGAAAAGATCTTCTCCACTAACACATGGACATTATGTAGCAACCTGTTAGCCTTTGTGAGACTGAACAACTGGATTAAATGACCTGCCTATTATGGTCCTATTTTCAGTGTGTTGATTGTCTCCTTCCATCTTTCTTGTTATTACTAAAATTTTTATGCATCTGTTGCATAACTGATTTTGTGTGTGTGTGTGTTGGACAAGAAAGTGCTTTCTAAACAAAATGCACAGTTTGATTTTTAAATCATGGTTCGGTTTAATTTCTGTAATCAGTTAAATTGGCACAAATGAAATTGATTAAATAAAATTAAATAAATAAACAAATTAAGTTAAACAGTTTACATTTGTTAGACATTGTTGGACATAAAATGCAAAAAGAATCCATACTGCTGGATTCTTGAGCGTTTTCATGTATGTGCAAAACTAATCTTATTTCTGGTACGGAGT
Source organism: Silurus meridionalis (assembly GCF_014805685.1). NCBI lineage: Eukaryota > Metazoa > Chordata > Actinopteri > Siluriformes > Siluridae > Silurus > Silurus meridionalis. Next base: position 9,503,501 of record NC_060899.1, read on the forward strand.
GAGTAGCCACAGAGACAGAAACACTAAATTGAAATCGGTTTTCAGAATTATTTCATTGGTAAAGAAAAAACTCTTTACAACATTTAGCCAGGTGAAGAAAACTCTTGAGTGGGGGTGTGTGTCATTATAAAAGATGTCTTTATGAATGTGAATGCAGCTTTTACCAGAATGATAGGAAATTATGGAGAAGGAAAGAAAGGTCTCATAATCCATGTCACATCATCTTTAAAAAAAATATGGTGGACGCAGTGTTTTGTCAAAGCAAATTGGCTGCTGATAGAATTGGGCCATGGATGTTTACTGATGGTGTGACCTCTGATAGAAGTAGATTGATTTAATTTTGTGTATAGTCATAGTTTCTGCTCTGATTCAGTCAAATACTGCAAAACTGATATTGCTTTATAACACAGGTGGTGAAATGTAAAATGACAGTAAAATGTAACAGCCCTCTGCTCATGCCTACCTCTGCCCACTAGCTTGTAAAATGTTGGCTGCAATTAGAGTCACAGGCTCTTAATTACCTTAAGTACGTTTAAAAGGACTTCCGGGTTTTTTTTTTTTCCAAACATCCGAAAGGGTTCATTGGAATGATATTGGAAAAATCTTTTTCAAAATATATATAGTTATAGACATACTTCAGATGTCTCAGTTGTCTGTGTTTTTGGTGTTTTAAAGCCCAATTTAGCTCATGTCTTTGTCCTTTTTATTGGCATCGCCATAATGTAACAATTTCTCCTTTTATTTAACAATTAACTCTAACATTATGTCAGAATTATGGCCACTTCATTAGAAATTGACAAAATGACAAATTTTGAAGAAGAGAATTTAATTAAAAATGCTAAGAAACTATGAAATAAGGTGTTCCTGAGATACTTTGGTAGAGTTTAATAGCTCAGTCTCTGGGATATTCAAAGTTTAAGGAATTTTACCTGTAAATAGTCACCTGTAATAATCTGTGTTAATAGAAGCATGGAGATGTTTAGGAGAGATGGCAGTGGAGTTTTTAACCAGATTGTTTAACAAGATTCTGGAAGGTGAGAAGATGCCTGAGGAATTGAGAAGGAGTGTGCTGGTACCGACCTTTAAGAATAAGGGAGATGTGCAGACCTGCAGTAACTACAGGGGAATTAAGTTGATCAGTCACACCATGAAGTTATGGGAAAGAGTAGTGGAAGCCGGGCTGAGAGAAGAGATGACCATCTATGAGCAACAGTATGGTTTCATGCCAGGGAAGAGCACCAAAGATGCCTTATTTGCTTTGAGAATGTTGATGGAGAAGTATAGAGAAGGTGCCAAGGACAGAGTGCCAAGAGATGAGTTGTGGTATTGTATGAGGAAGTAAGGTGTGTCAGAGATGTATGTGAGAGTGGTGCAGGACATGTATGAGGACAGTGTGAAAGCAGTGAAGTGTGCAGTAGGAAAGACAGACTGGTTCAAGGTGAAGGTCGGACTGCATTAAGGATCGGCTCTGAGCCCTTTTCTGTTTGCAGTGGTGATGGACAGGTTGACGGACGAGGTCAGACAGGAGTCTTCCTGGACTATGATGTTTGCAGATGATATTGTGATTTGTGGTGAGAGTAGTGAGCAGGTTGAGAAGAGCCTGGAGAGGTGGAGGTATGCGCTGGAGAGTAGGGGAATGAAAGTCAGTAGAAGCAAGACAGAGTACATGTGTGTGAATTAGAGGGAGGGCAGTGGAGTGGTGCGGTTGCAGGGAGAAGAGGAGGAGTTCAGGTACCTGTGGTCAACAGTGCAAAGTAATGGAGAGTGTGTTGGAGAAGTGAAGAGAAGAGGACTGTGGTGAGACCTGCAATATTGTATGGATTAGAGACAGTGGCATTGAGTAAAAGACAGGAGGCGGATGGACAGGATTAGAAATGAGTTTATTAGAGGGACAGCGCGTGTAGGACGTTTTGGTAACAAGGTTAGGGAGGCGAGATTGAGATGGTTTGGACATGTGCAGAGGAGGGACATGATTTATATTGGTAGAAGAATGCTGATGATGGAGCCACCAGGAAGAAGGAAAAGAGGAAGGCCAAGGAGGAGGTATATGGATGTGGTGAGGGAAGACGAAGAAGAATCTGTGTTAATCGAATTAGACCTAAATTGTAGAGAGAACATTATGTTTTTTTATTGCATAATACTGCAGAATATGACCACAGAAATCTTTTATTTATCTATTAAGCACAAATTAGCTCACACTTCAGAACTACAGAGGGTAAAGGGAGTATTCTGTAATCACCACTTGCTACTATATTCAAGTAGTTTTTTCTATTTGTACTCCAATGCAGTGATCAAGAACAACTAGTTACTGGTGAAGGAAGATTCTCTATCTGCAACCTTCTAAGCACTTGAGGCCATCTACCTCCTATATCCAAGTCTTTTCTTCACTGTATTTATGGTGAGTCTTGCTTAACATAAAATAAATAAATATATACTCTACATACAGCGGGGAAAGTAAGTATTTGACATCAGCATTTCTATCAGTAAGGGGATTTCTAAGTGGGCTATTGACACAAAGTTTTTACCAGATGTAGCCATCAAGCCAAATATTGAATTCATACAAAGAAATCAGAACATATATATATATATATATATATATATATATATATATATATATATATATATATATATATATATATATATATACAGTAGAACCCGGTTATGTCGATGTCCTAGGGGGTTGCTAAAAAAAATCGAGATAACCGATGATCGAGATAAACGAAAATCAATATGGCGGCAATATATTAACTTGCTTGAAATTTCTTTATGTACATGATGTGCGTAAATAAATGAGAATGTGTATGCACATGTGTATGCACACATGGAGGGTTTTTTTACACAACAGCGTTGCCACGATTGGTTTGATGAAGACATGCTATAAAAATGTACATACATTTTTGTTAATTGTCAGGAATGCTTTCTCGGCCGCTTTCTCTGAAGCTCGTTTATCATCATCACCAGCTCCTATTTGAACTTCCACACTCTCACTGTCTGTTATTGTTGGTATATGTTGGTTCACGGCGGTCGTTGTTATCGCTCATGCGTATCCCGGTACGTGCCTTCCCACCTGCACTCTCTCAACGGCTGCGCTTTTCTTCCCAAAGCGCATTGCGGATTCCCACCCGATCCTGCCGTTGTTAATTCTATGCTTTTGCTGCGTATGTGTGTATGTGTGTATGTTTCAAACGGTTTCAAACAGAGGAATACCTGTGTGTGTGTGTATATATATATATATATATATATATATATATATATATATATATATATATATATATATATATATTACAGTGGAACCCACTTATCTCGACCTCGGTTAACTCTTAAACTATCTATTTGATTCTGTTCAGTTCAGTTTGATTATAACACATTTGACAATAGAAATTGTCTCAAAGCAGCCTTAGAAAGAAAAAAAGGTATCAAAAAATCTATAAGTTTAATCCCTATAAGTTTGTTCCTTATAAGTTTATCCTTAGTAAGCAAGCCAGTGGTGACTGTGGCAAGGAAAAACTCCCTAAGATGGTATGAGCGGAACCAATCCTCATCTGGGTGGCAGCAAATGTCCATTCATTACCAGGTATCTACTGCAGTACGCTGCCTGCATCATAATACTGCAAACTGCTGCCACATTTTTCTTTTTTATTTCATTAAACAAAATTGCACTACTGGTACGCATCATACTGTTTTAGCCAATGGTGGACAAAGTACACAAGTCATGTAGTTGAGTTAAAGAAGAGATACACTCTGTAAAATACTACCCCAGTAAAAGTAAAAGGGCTTTCTTTATTGATTTATTAAGGCTATAATGTTCCTATTATCATTCTTGTCACAGGCAGACATGTTTAATCAACTCACCTTGTGTAAAAAGACTCCAATGTTACTCTTAGCACGCCAATTCTATTAATAGAATGATATTAATAATTCACTGATTGATATCTATTAAAATGATCATGAGCCCAAAACCTTTCAACTACTTGAGCAAATAAGGCCACAGGAAACCCAGCCATAGGGGTGCACAAGCCAGTGCACTCTTAGTGCCGGTCCAAAGCCCGGATAAATGGGGAGGGTTGCGTTAGGAAGGGCATCCAGCGTAAAAACATGGGCAAAATCAAACATGCGGATCACGGAAGAGAATTTATATTTATATTAAGTTTGTAATCTTGCGTACCAGTGTAGATTTATTCATTGCTAGAGACTCAAAGCACTTTCGTACGTCGCTCTGGATAAGGGCGTCTGCTAAATGCTGCAAATCTAAATGTAGATGTAAATTTCTTACCGGATCGGTCGAGGCCCGGGTTACCAACACCCACCACAGCTATCGTTAGACAACATGGTACAGGTGGAAATTTGGCTACTGTTGGCCAAAGGAG